>NW_010559329.1:0-14585 GCF_000687285.1 Phaethon lepturus | reverse complement strand
GCTCCCCTCCGCGCGACTGCCACCTGACCCCGCGCGTGTCTGTGCCCGTGCGTGCCCGCCCGAGTGTGCGCCCTCGCCGTCCGCCCTGCAGCAGCGTACGCGTACCGCGGGGTCACCGCGGGGAAAGTGGCAGCGAGTTTTGCCCCTCCGCCACCCTGCTGCTCTCGCCAGCTCCTATTTTCTGTCGCTTGGGGAAAAAAAAAGATAAACAGGCGAGGCGAAAGGCCTCCGGTTAGAGAGTCGGTCCGGTCACGGGTGCGTTTTGGGGGAATGACGGTGCATCTTACCCCTCGGAACCAGGTGCACAGCCAACAGGTCTGCTCAGAATGCAAGCTGGCGTCTTTGCTGCTCGCAGAGGTGGAGCGTGCCCCTGACAGAGGCTGGAAGCACAAGTATCCCCCGTTCTTTGTCAATATGTATATTGCTTCTGTCAGTACACTTAGTGCATTGAATTTACTGCCAGTAGATGACTATAGCAATTGGTCGGGTAGGTAGGTAAGTCCTGGATAGAGGGCTTTGTGCTTATTGTTAGGTGGATTTTGGCACCCGGATGGTACTCCACTAGTTAAATTTATGGAAGATGACTTTTAAAGATGTTTGTGGTTGATGTACAGTCTTCATAATAGCTGAAGGACAGATATGTGTGGTTGGTTTTGGTGTTGGTTTTTTTTTAATAAGTAGACTGAATAAAGTATCAGAGAACATCCACCAGGGAAAAGGGCTATATTGGCCTGAGGATGGTTGGCGACAAATGTGACCTATTTTCAGATTGGATATTTTTATTGGTAAGTGATGTTAGAACACCTGTGAAGGAGAAAGCTTTATATGGGATATGGAAATATAAAAAGCTTTGGGTTTTTGCTTATGCATAGGTAGTTTCTTAGTGATCATCTTGCTTTCAAGAGCTTGTTACGAGTAGATATGCAAAGAAGTGGTTTCCTCAGTGGTACCATTGCAGTTCCTGGAGCAGCTGAAGTGTATTGTATGATTTACAGATATCTAGCATGAATGAATTGCATGCAAATCTGCTTACGCCTGCCCTCTGTAGTGCAGTCACTACTTAGTCATATAGGCTGCTTTTTGGAGTTGTTTATTATGGATATATTTAGATCTTCAGGCTCTGGGGAAGGACTAGTTTAATGAATCTCAGCAAAATGAATCTATATAAAAGTGTTTACAAGCAAATGTTTATTATGTTAGAATTGAGCAGTTCTTGCAAGGCATGCACCATTAGGAACTGGGTTAATGAATGAGGGGGTTGACAGCTATAAGTGTATCGCAGAAAGTGGGAATTTGGCTGATAGGTTTTTTTGTACTATTGCTGATCCTTAGAAAGAAGGGATGTGAAACAAACTTACAAGAACTAACAGTCATTGCTACATAATGCAATCAAGTTTTTAACCTTGTGGAACATGTTGAAATGTTAACTTAAATAAACTAATATTTGTCCCTTTTACTTCTGGTGCATGAAAGGTAACCCAGATTTGAGGCCTTAACAGTAAAATCTAAGGAGGAGAAAATCTGGTCTTGTCTCATATTTTCCTAAATATTCTAAATGACCAGAAAAGTGGTAGAATGATGGCATGATTTTTCAAGTGATGGAAAGAGAAGCTAACCTGAATGCTGAAGTAGTGCCTGGTAGGCAAGGTATTGTCTAAGACAGCACATTCATCTGGCTCTCTTAAGGGAATATTTGTGATCCACACCACAGGCTTCCAACAAAACAGGGAAAAGGGAAGATGACATCTTAAGTAGATGTAGTGTTAAACTGGGTTTTTTTGGGGGTGGGGTGGGGTTTTTTTTTTTACACAATTGAGAAGTAAGAAAGTACAGATTAAGTTTTGGATACTGAAATTTCTGTACAGGTTACTGATGTTCCTTGAATCACCTTGCTATGAGAACTAATATTCCCATGTGATGTGGGTGGTTGCACTGTAGATACATAGTCTGCTTTCTGATTATTTTAAACAAATAGCATGTTAAGAGTATGCATGTTAAGATGCTACTGCAGATATTCTTGTACTTGCAGTAGTCATCTTCCTTGTGTGTTATTCTGACCAACCTGGTCTCTTCTAAGGTTCTAACTCCCTGCCTTCGAAACCATATTTGAGTAATTATTTTGCAGTTTACACCTTCAGTGTGTCATCGCCCTTTTTATCCCACTAGCAACTGTGATGCCAAACTAGCGCCTCTGTCTTGCTTTGTTGCCTGCCTTGCTTTCAAGGGCACAGTATCCTGGTGCAGCTAGCTTTTTTCCTCAGAATGTATGTGTGCCATGAAAAAATGCACTTCTTTTCTTGGATTTTGTCTGCTTTCAAAATTCCACTGAAATGCTGTAGCTGTAAAACTTCTTGATGAACTTCTGTCCATTCCTACTTAATAGTGTTTTCTAATTTTGTCTTAAAATAAGAAACCAATGAAACATGGTTCAGATCAGGGGCACTGCCTTTTGTATACAGGGCTGAACTGCAGTTTATGATGAGTATACTGATACTAGATTGTGTGAGCTCTTAACTTCAGTAACCTATGAGGGTCTGTGCATCTTCCTTGTCACATTACTTTCAAGCACTTAACTGGAATGCTACAGCTTCTGTAATAGCGTAAAGTAGCTGTTGTTTTAATACACACAACAGTATTATGTAAGAGCTTAAGAGGATTTGAAAACTGTATATTCACTTACACTTCTAGGATAACTTACCCTGGTGGAGTTCTAGTACACATAAGTTGATTAAGTCACCAGTGTTAAGAACTTAATGAGGAAAAAGCGCTACATAGTTTTTACACATGTGAAATATAAAACAGAGCATGTTAGCTTTCTGAAAAGCTGAATCTCTCAGTTGCACAGTGTTGGGGCATGAATGTTGCACTGAATTTGACAGGCTGTTTTTTACCCTTCATATATCACTGTTTTCTGCAGCAATCTCCTATCTAGCTAGTGACTGGACTTAAACCAACTTAATACTTGAGAGATAAGATGATAGCCTAGACTTTCATAATTTTAGTTCATGTTGAAGCATGGTGAGTTTCAGGTGTCTGCTGGTTCCTAACTAATATAGGATGCTATAAATGAGGATGAAGTATTGAAAATTAGTAACTGTAGGTCAGGGTGGGTGCTATTTCTTAAGGTTTAAGTGATTTATCTCTTAGATGAAAAATGTCAGTATTGCAGAGGCAACTTGACATAAAACTTAAATATTGAATTGACTTATCAGAGACGGCTAAACAAGTGAAGCTATCTGAAACTTGAGCTGACATAATAAAAAATTTAATAGAAATTATTATTGCTTATAATAGGTACTAACAATACTTGCACATATTTGCATCTGCATACTGATATTTGAGCTAGTGTTTGATGCTTTCACCTCCATTGATACAGAATAAAAATCATGTTTGTGATTCTGAATTTACACAGCAAAGATGATGTTAGGTGTTACAACAGTGGTAACTTATTAAAATGTTAAGCCAAACTGAAGTGTTCATTGATTGGTGGAATGTTTAGAGCTCCTGTTAGTGGTTTTTGTTACACAGTCTGGCATGAGAAAGTTATGTGGTAATGTTAATAAATAGACATTTGAAAAAGGTGAAACAATTCTGAGAATTCATGAACATGGAGTAGATGAGGCAATCCCTCTAAAAGAGACCAGATTGGTGGAATAGAAATCAGAGTTATCTGTTTTCTGCGAAGTTCCTGCAGTAGGTTTTCTGGAAGATGTGTCCTGTCTAAAATATAGCGATACCATCATGAATCACAATAATTCTGTCTGATATGCAAAGTATTTCTTAATCAGTTTCATGTTCCTAGTTATGGGGGGGGGAGATGAATAAAGGAAAATGTGATGAGATTTAGAATATTAAAGCCTTCGAGAAGCTACTTGGATACTGCTTATCAGGCTTGGAAAAGTATAATTTTGGTAGGGAGCCCAACTATCATGAGTTACCTCTGCTTATAAGATGGTTGACTGAAAAGCTTGTTGGTTTCTGTGATCTTCTGACTTCTTTGATGCCTGATCTTGATTGGTTTATGAATGTTGGTAACGAAGATACCAGTGTTAATTTTCTGTAGCTGAGGAGAAATTTTTGTTTCAGTGGAAACTGCAAAACATGATCATTTCAATTGAAACTATTTTTTTTATATATCATGACATCACAGGGTCTGAACAAAATTTTATAACTGATTTATAGATAAAAAAGGAAAGTACTAGCAGATATCATAAAACTTGCTCCCAGTCCTTTGTACAAGATCTTATTGCATACTACTTTGCAGAAGATAATTTAGGGGACACGGCCGTTTGGGAGGGTCTGGCATTCTTCTCTTCCTCTGCAATAATACTTTAAGAGCAGCTTTAGATCTTAAGTAGTGTATTGCTGAAGCATCTGGTAGGTGAACAGGGTGGTGGTGTCTGTATTACTTTTTTTATTTGTTTAGCCACATGCTGGGCTTTGAGAGTAGGCACAAGAGGAAAACAGAGACAATATGAAACTAATAGCTTTTGGAGCTGTGGCTGATGTGAGGACTTTAAATGGTGTAAAGCTGTTGCTAGGTTCTCAGATCCATAGGGCAGATTGCATTTGTCTTGTGTAATACCTCCTCTCAGAAATGGAAAGTGCCTTGTGAGCTACAGTGATGATCAGCATGGTTATGAAAGTATCTTGGCCTTTTAACACATTTCACAACTAGAGGCAGTTGGAACCAATGCCAGGGACTACTAATGATGGGTTTGCCAATGGATCATAGTTTGACCACTTAGCACATCTGTCCTCTTAATAAGGTGTCTATTCTGTAATCATAATCTTGCTATTACTACTACTATCTTGCTATTGCTTTGCAACTACTTCAGTGTTGTCTGTATTTTTTTTCTCATTCACCTATTTGTTGTGCAAGAAGAAGGAAATACACATTCTTGACTTTTAAAGTGGGGCCTTGAAGGACCAATTCAGATCTGGTGGCTTTTTTCACTTGTCTGGATTGAAGGTGATTCTTACAAAGATGTCAACTATCTAGCGGGGTTTCTACAACACAGTTCTTAAATTTTAGTTTGCTCTTTACTAGTGTTCTGCAAACCACTTACCGCAGCTTTGCAAGCCAGTGTGAAAGAGGAAAGTTTAAACTTTGCATGCTTGAAGTGACTGTACTAATTTTTGACAAAATGGGACGATAGACTGCAATCTACAAGTCTAAAAGCTTGCAATTGTCTTGTCTAAGAAAAAAATGTATTCTTTAACTGATGATATCCTGAATCGTGCATCATATTTTTTAAGTTTAACTTTTCTCATACATCACAGCTGCCTCAAAGTCTTGCTTCTAGATCTCCAGTCATGCAGGCTCTTGTAGTTGAGTTTTATTTCTTCTCAAATCTATAATGCTACTCTCCCTCCCCCAACCTTTGTTTATAGGTCCAGGAGCAATGTTTTATTAAGTTTATTGGCTGCCAAATACTTGGGCTGCTGGCTGTTCACTGAATAATGGACCTTAATGTTGAAGCATTCTTGTTAGCATTTTGTTTTTATTTCTGTATTCTAAGAAGAGTTAAGGCTAGGCATCAGTAGCTCTGATGCCTACAATACATTCTAAAATAATGAAACACTAACACTTTACTACAGGCTTCCTAAATGTTTAACGGTAAAACTTAATCAGTAATTGGCAGCTCTCATATCTTTTCAGAGCAAAATTCTGAGTACTATTTGAAGCTGGGGAATAACATTAAATTGTGCAGGATGATTCTTCTTTTTGTTTGGGACGTAGAACTACTTGCTGACTCTTACCTTCATCATTTTAGGTATAGCCGTGCTGAATGGTAGAGAGGTTTGCTGATACATCTTGACATTTTAGTAACACAGTATGAGGTGGATGCTGATGCTGTGGGAGATAACAATGAGGCCTAATATAAAAATAAAAGTGCATGTGCACCTTGAAAAATCTAATATAGTGTTTTATTGTGGAACTTGCCAGGAGCAGGAGAGTTTATGGGGTTTGTCATCAGTGAAGGGGAAGGGAAGATAGGTGTGTATGCTGTGGCACAGTCTGACAAGGTGGAAAATGTAGCATTAGATAGCATTGTGTAGATAAGGGCTGAGTTGTAACACTGCTGCCCCTCTGTGTTTTGTCTCCTCCCACTCCCTCCCAAAAAATGCTGCATCTGCAGTGGGTTTGGCTGTAGGGCAGGTATAGATTGCTGTCGCTTTGAGTACCTTTCAATGGTAGTTGTGAAGGCTTAGGTCACAGGAAGGTGGAGGAGGCAGGGCTTTGATGGACTGTGACACCTGTGTATGGAAACAAAAGGAGACTACAGGTTCTTGGGATCTTAAGTCCCATATTGTGTCTTGAATATTCAAGGAATATGGGGTAGTATAAGGCTTTAAAAGTTTCAAATACTCTGGAGGAATTGAGTCATGACTAGCTTTCAGAGCATGTGGTATGCATTAAGTGTGTATGTTATCCGCACTTCACTCTTGCAACACTTTGTACCTGTTTCTAGCGTGTTGGCTCTCCCTTATATAAAAGGAAAGGTAATCAAAAACCCTCTCGGGGAAAGCAGATTGACACATTGGTGAGGGTGTAACATCATCACATATAAGTAATGGCTTATAGAGTAACATAGGCTGTTTTTAAAGGCTCATGGATTAGGCTGTGAAGTTATCTTACATGATGATGGCAGATGAAAATTGATAGAACATACTGCAAAAGAATGTGGAAAATTATACTTGCACAGTTTGTATACTGAGTTGATATTTCTTTCAGTTTGCTTGCAGATTCTAATGATTTGTACAAATTGCTTTTAGAGTTTAAAAAAAAAATGCTTCTGGATCTCTGAGTTTATGCCAAATTTTGGTTTACTGTTTCTAAGAAGAATAGCAACATAAGTCTTACTTTCAACATATAATCATGTAGTAAATAAATAATAGGTATAGATGCTGTTATTCATCTGAGACAAAAGAGCAAAAGGAGAAACAGGGTGAAACTTACTTAATCTATCTTGTCGATGTGTATAATATGTACATCCACTGAACTAGTCATCCTAAACTCCTGTTACAGAAAGTGAAAATGTGTGCTTTTAAGAAATGATTCATTTGATCTATTTAGGTACCTGCTTTAGGGTGCAATTTGTTTTATCGTAGACACTTACCTGCATTGACTGTATCTCCATTTATTGTGAAGGGAGACAGAAACGGTTAGCTGTTTGTGGACAGACGAGTCCCAGTGAACATTACTTCAGCTTTTATGTCTGTTAGCCTAATAATGCAGGGAAGCTTTTGCATTCATAGTATTATAACATGTGGTTGAATGGAACCTTAAATCTTCATTTTCTAAAGTAAGAAGCTAATGAACACATGAAGGTGAGATGAACTAGGCTGGTCTTGCATGTAATGTATAGTATAATGAAACTTTTTTAGGACAGGGTGAATTACTTGAAGAAAAAGTAATGTCTCTGAAACATGCTGTTTTTCTGAACAGATCTTTTAGAGATCTATTAATCCATCTTTTAGAGATGGTTGAATCACAGTACTGTTAAGCCTCTTAATAGGATGCATGTGATATTACAAAACAGCTTCTGCAGATCTTCAGTACAGAGGCTGTTTGCAGTATTTTGTGGGATAGGATATATGAGCTTCTATGAAAGGAAGTATCTGTTCTGAATCTATTTACTGGTAAATGTCTACATTGCATAAAATGAGTATTGGGGGCATAGCTGAATTCTGGTATAGTTAGGGAAAACTGCATTTTTAAAACCATAATTAACCACATGGATTAAATGCTGCTAATGGTTAGTAAGCTCACCAACTGGAAAACCCAAACTCTCTAATGCTGGAAAAATAAACTTATAAAGGACTTGAGATGAAGTGAATTAAAAGAAAGACAGGTACGTAAGTATTTTCTGTGATATGTTTATGTCTCAAATGTTTTTCCTCAGGCTGTAGTTTGGCTTCCTGGCAAATTAAGGCTGGTTGAAATTTTAATTGTCATGTGCTGCAGCTTGCAGCTCCTTCATTTGGTAAAATGTTCAAGAGGTCCCATTGTAAACAGGATCACTGAAATGATATGTTATTAAAACTAACCCTGTTTTGGAGTGTGATGGTAGTAGATGTATTAAATTTAGAAGTTTTGGGTGATTCCATTTATAATTAGCCCCAAAAGTTTTGCTTATGCAAATAAGGAGACAACTGTGAAGGGTCACAAAGAGGCTTCAGCTTGAAAGTGGGTACCTTGTGAAACTGCACTCTTAGTTGATCCTTAAGTGCTTTCAAAATTCTGCATTCTTATGCTAGAGAGAAACCGAGAAAAAGAAACTACTTCCCTGAGAAGTATTCATATAGCAACTGCGATCCTTTAGGTAGCATATTTGAATTGTAATCAAAGTTTGTATCTATATGTACTATGGGGTTTGCATCCATTTCCTACTACTGAACAATTGTTAATTTTTGGTATGTTCATGTCAAACCATGTGTGCATCTAAGATCCTTGTGTTTAGCTGTGGGAGCTTCATCTCTGAAGATTATTTTAAAACCACAGAATTAGAAGTTAGTTGGTCTGTTATTGTGGAGACTTTATGTTAAACTGTTAATGAATCTGCATTAATTTTATTTCACCTAATGGGGCTGCAACATTAGTAAGTGTAGTTTATCTTCCATTTATGTAAGCTTTTATCCTATTGATTAGTCTGATGTATTTCTCCATGGTTTAAGCATAACTGATTTTTGCTGCAATTTTGTTGACAGGTTGATGTTTGTGTACTCTGTCATTTAGAGATAAATCACTTGTTGAGTTTGTACAAAGATCGTTGAGAATATGCCAAGGAACAAAATAATTAGTATAAATCTTCCCTTACTGCTGAGTGTTGTAGTTACTTAAATTCGTAGAAGTCACATTCTGTTACATCTGGCTGGGTTTGCTCTCTCTCTTTTGATCTGCCAGGGTTGCAGCCTTCTTGAATTTAAGAAATAAAAGCTAAGTCAAAATTGACCAAGGCTTTTTTACCTCCGTCTTCCTTACCTCTTCCAGTTACAAAACTTTGGTTTTGCCATGCACTAAGAAAGCTCTGTCTTGTCTGCAAGTGGTGTTTTTGAATCCAAGACTTAACAGAAAATCTCTCTTAAAGCCACGTCTCCCCTCAGAGAGTAAAAGTGTTTCATGATCTGGGCCAGATTTGTAGGATGTGATGAATTTGTGCAAATAGAGATGTAAATCTTGAGGTTTGACTTAACATTCAGGAAAGAAATGGTCTCTAAAAATTTGAGTACTGGAATTTGTGTTGTTGGTAACTTCAACTGCATAGGGAATGGCTATCTGTGTTTTGACACAACTTTTACGTGTGTTTTAAATTTAAGGGTTCTAAAACCCTTAAGTAGTTTAGCATAAAGTATTGACTATAGGATGCATCATGGGTAAAAGATTTGTAAGGAGGGGTGATATCCTAGTGGCAATTAAAGAAAGTTGTCTTTAAGTTGTGTGCTCTTTTTATTTTATTTCTTTAATCTAGAGTTAGTGAAGAGTCTGAATAGGGTGCTGTGGAGACAGCAGTTCTAAAAGCGTGTTTGTGTGTGGTAGGTTTTTTTTGTTTTTTAAATGCTTGCAATCCTTTTAGGATTGAGACTCTGGAGTCACACAACCATATGGGGCACAACTGATTAATATCTCCCCTGTTGCTTCATATAGGTTAAGTTTAAGTGGTTTATGTGTGTACATGGACTATTTTGTATTAGCCTACATTTTGGGGGCTAGGTCAGTATGATGGAATGTTATACAAGTATAATAAAGCATTACATGAAAACATTTCAGTGCTCAGTGCTAGTAAAAAAAAAAAAAAAAACAAACAACAAATTGGTCTAAGAAAGTGGTATAGAGCAAACCAGAAAATGTGTAGAGAAAGGTGAGAAGAATGCTAAAGCCTATGGTATAACCTCTGTAAAAGGAGTGACAGACGAGGACTTGAACAAGATTGAACTGAAGCTAGGAAGAGAGGAAGCTAAAACTGTGAGTTGCTTGAGGCAAGGTAAATAGAGTATGATAGTTCTTGTTTTGGAACAGACAGTGAATGAGAAGATGCACAAATTATCTACAGATTAAAAACAAACAAGAGGAAGTCGTTCTTCTCACAGCACATAGTTAAGCTATTAAAGTCCTTGTTGCAGGATGTTCTTGATACTAAAAATTCACATGCTTTACTAAAGCACCTGCCCAGTTTCACAGGAAGGGGTGGGGTGGAATCTGCCAAGCATTATTAAACACAAAACCACTGCTGTCTGATGTAAAGCTTTTGAATCTCTCAAAGATAAGGAGAGTTCCATTATTTACTGTTACGTTTGCCATTGTACTATGTTTTTCCCTATGCATCCTCTAATGGTTGCTTACCAGGTAGGATAGTGTTTGACGTGGGCATTGGGTTTAATGTAGCATGCTGTAATGTAGTTTTGTACTTTCTGGAATAAGGATGGGATGGTATTAAATGGCTAATTGGGTGTAGTAGGGGAAACTTTGTAAGACAAAGCAGTATGGGATGTGTTGGGAAGCAGATATGCCAACCCCAATTTTAATACTGTGGCATCTCTAGTGAAGTGGAGTGGTTTTTGGAAGAGCATCTGAAGCATAGTGCTTAGTAGCAGAGTGAAGGGGTACAGTAACACAAAATCCAATGAATTTTTTTAAAGCTTGATTATTATCTTTAAAGAAAAACAAAAACCCAAACCCCAATGTTTACCTGATTGTTACACTTACGCTGTTCCTTCTCTAAGTTATGACATTTCAGAAGTTGATTGATTCCATTCAAATTTTACAGAGGTGGAGGTCTCCAACTGAATTCCTATGGACTTTGTGGAAGTAGACAGCTGGATAGAGAAGAGGTTATACCATGGCTCCAGCTGAGAGAAGCAGTAAGGTGAGCTTGTTAAACATCAGAGAATCCTCGTAGGACCCCCAACCTTGTAATTGAATCCATATGAAGCCAGGTTCATTAGTTTCACTGCCTGTGAAATAACTTGTTTAGCAGGGATTGTTTTTAATCTAATGCTTACATTTTAACTTGAGAAGAACTAATGTAAGGGGCTGTTTGTTTGCCAGCTTCCTCTTCAAAGATTTTCTTTTTGAAGTTCAGTTTTGAAACTGTGAAAATATATTCTAAAGAGCTATGTTTTCTGTGTTTTATTGAGTTGGCAATAAGCCATCTAATTTTCATATTTCTAGCTACTTTGCACTCAGTGGGAGAAATGGTTAGGTTTTTGATAGCTACAGATTTTTGTTTAAACCTCAATCTAAGTTAAAGATGCAGGGAATGTTTTTGGGAGGTTTTGTGTGTGGAAACAATGGCAATGGGTCATAAGACCCTCAAACCCAGGTTTGAATATGAATGTTTTTTAAGTTGGATCTTGTTTGTTTAAATGCCAAGTTAACTGATAAGCAGGAGCTCAGCACAAATAAGCTGAACTCCTGAGTTCTCTCCCCTTCCTTCCCACTCTTCTTTCCCCTTTTCCTGACTCATTCCCAGGTCTGCTGAACATATGCAGCCTACATGCAAACTTTTTATCACCAGTTTTTATAACTGCAGTCAAAATATTTAACAAGACATTTTATTTAGCACTAAGAGTACATCCAACCCAAATGTTTCATTTCAGCCTGTAATGCTTTGTTCATTTGTTGTAATTACAGTTTTGATTGATAATGCTCAAAGTAATTCAAGTAACAAAATTAAGTCCTGCATGTCAGTCTGAGCTTTGCTAAACAGGAAGCTGTTAAAAGGGAGAAGATGAAAGTCCAAAGTCATGCCATCAGAACTTTGTATTAGAGCTGTTTCATGCTGCAACATGATGCAATATGCCAAAAATAAGATAAATCAAGCATGTTCCTCTTGTCAATATTCTGTGCTGCTCAGCTGATTTTGAATGTAGCTGGAAGAGTTACAGATTTCAGTTTTGTCAAATTTAACAGTCCTTATAACACTGACTTCTTCAAGTACTGCTTGCAAGGTTTCTAACTCAAGAACATGAATGCCACTGATTTTCAGGGAAATTTTCATTATTGCATTGTTGAAATTCACTTTCTTCAAGCATACTGGTAATGTGATCTTGGAAATCTGTTGATTACTACAGGGCTTATCAAACCCTTTGCAAAAAACCCTGAAGAATTTAATAAGTAATCTGTAATAACGTGCAAGTGTAACTTTAGGAGAATTACAGGATAATAATTTTGCTTATTTTTACACGAATATATAATCTTGTCTCTTTATTTTTAGGTATGCTTGGCAGTGACAATGGACTATTTATTTGCATCAGATACTCTTATATGAAAAGATCACGTTTCCAAAGAGCTTAGATATTATTTCATCTTCTGAAGCAGAATGGCAGGCTTCAAACGAGGATATGATGGAAAAATTGCAGGATTGTATGACTTGGATAAAACTTTGGGCAGAGGCCATTTTGCTGTGGTCAAACTTGCTCGGCATGTCTTCACAGGTGAAAAAGTAGCAGTAAAAGTAATTGACAAGACCAAACTGGACACTTTAGCCACTGGACATCTTTTTCAAGAAGTTAGGTGCATGAAACTAGTGCAACATCCCAATATAGTACGGCTGTATGAAGTAATTGACACCCAGACTAAGCTTTATCTTATCTTAGAGCTAGGTGATGGAGGAGATATGTTTGATTACATCATGAAACATGAAGAAGGTCTGAATGAGGATCTGGCAAAAAAATACTTTGCTCAAATAGTTCATGCTATATCCTACTGCCATAAACTGCATGTAGTTCACAGAGACTTAAAACCAGAGAATGTTGTCTTCTTTGAAAAACAAGGACTTGTGAAATTGACTGATTTTGGCTTCAGCAACAAATTTCAGCCTGGAAAGAAGCTCACCACAAGCTGTGGATCTCTTGCATATTCTGCTCCTGAAATTTTACTTGGGGATGAATATGATGCACCAGCAGTGGGTATGTCCTCTCTGAATTCAACTAGTAATCTAAACTTAAGTACCATGATGTGTTGTACCACTCTGTTTTCTTTTTCAAGATAGTGCCGTATGTGAAGTCAGCTAATTGGCAAGAAATTAGTATTATAACCTGGATGAGTTAATGCTGGAGCAGCTCTGTTTGAAGGAGATACTCAAACATTCTCAGAAATGCCTAAAAGTTCTTTTTGTATGAAATGATGCAATTGTATACCTTGCAATTAACTTCTCTATTAGTAATAATGGAATGCAATGTGTATATTTGTACTTGCTTTGTTAGAGGACCCATCCCCTTTTCAGAAAAGTACCTGTTTTTAATTTATTTTTAATATCCTCGCCCACCAGGAAAAAAAAAGAGAAACCCCAACCACCCAGTTATTTTCTTGGCTCAGTTTAACGATATAAAAGTGACATTATGAGCCCAGGCTGCTCCCATGTTCTGCTGCAAGGTGGTAGGAATCTACTTTTAATAAGTACTAACTTGGCTATCAAAAGAGGAGACAGGAAATTAAGGAAGGCTTGAACTCCCTCTTCCCCTTCTCTGCCTTTTTCTTGTCCAAGAACTGGAAGTATGGGATGAGATCCCAGTTCCTCCCAATTCTTTAAAAGGTAAGAGAGATAGTAATGTGTAAATCAGTTTTCATGTTTCTAGCTGGAAAGTGGAGTGTCTAGACAGACTACTACAGTACTGCTACTACTCTTACTCTCTCCGTTATGTCTACTGCATATGCTATTAAAAGTAACTTAGATTTTTTTTTTTTAAATAGCTGTAAATGTTGATAGAGTCACTGAGTAGTGTCCTGTAGTCATACAGATTGCTTTTATCTGTTAGTTGAGGTAGAAATCACTTCTCCAACAAATTTAGGTCCATATAATTCCAAATGATGCTTCAAAAATAGCTTATTGTAGTCAACATGCTGCTTGTTCTTGTGTGCCCAGTATCTGAGACTTCTACTGTCCTAATATCACTCATTAGGACTCTGTACATGGCTGAGTGTGTTTTGCTATGGTTATAGTAGTGGCTGTAGCAAAGGTTTCCGACTGACTTGTCCAGTTTTTTGCTAATTTGCCTGAGGTAAACAATTGGCTAATTTTGTATGCTGACAAGGTATTCATTGTCATACTGTTGAATTAAATTCTTGCATTATTTTCAATATAAATATTTTAAGGTAGTAGATCTTACGGTCTTTGCTTAAACGTTTGAATGTCACTTCATGGCTTCTGACTTTGAATAGGTATTTTACTGTGGGTTTTCTGGACTTGGTAGTACCTTCTTGAGTGCTATTATTAGGAATTTTAGATATCTGCTATTTATGGTTTTGCAAATCCATGTTGATGCTACAGTGATGCTTGACAAAATGATTTCTATTTAGAGTCAAACGTTTTAGATTATTTAGTTCTGGTTTTATTAGTGGCAAACTAGAGATCCCATGTCTTTTTGAGTTTCTTGAAGCATGACTCTTAACTGATTGCAGTGGCCTCCGAAACTAGATGGAAAAGTACATTTGTTAAATATTCTGTACAGTGCCTTATGTGAATTTTTTTCTTGAAAAATGGAGTAGCAGTCAAATTTTGAAGGACCAGCAAAAAAAAGAAGTTTTGATATTGCTGCCCAACTGAAGATGCTTGGAAGAAAGAAGGTATATGTGGATT
>NW_010559328.1:0-2829 GCF_000687285.1 Phaethon lepturus | reverse complement strand
CCCCTCCGTGCGTGGGGCGGGCGCCCGCCTCCGCCGCCGAGAAACGCCCGTTTGTAAGGAGCCACTTCGGCTTTGTTTGTTGCCTTCTTGAACGTCCTCTCCGGTGGCTGTGGGCTGTTAAAAGTCTGCCCTTTCCCCAGCAACAGTGCCTTTTCACGGGCACTAGCTGTTGAAATTAAGCTTGTTTTCTCAATTGCTTTTTTTATGGCTTTGTAAAAGACTTATCCTTGCTTCAGATATTGTATAAAATCCCATTTCAGTTGTGGTTTATATCATCACCATTTCTGCCACAATATTTCAGGTCAGGTCTCAATCTTCCGTCTTTAACAAGTCTCCACACTTTTATATTGTGTTAGACAGACTTCATTTTATTGCAGGTGTTCTTTTTCTTAAGGCAGCGGATTGTGACACAATAGCAAAGAGGAAAACCTTTGTTAAAGTCCCATTGGTAATGCACAGCTATCACCCTTTGAAGAAATTTAACTGAAAATAAGCCCTTTTCACTCCAGCTGTACTGACCTCCATCTTCTGGAAATCATAACGAGGGACATTTCATGCTACAGAAGTTAAGCATTCTTTTAAAATGAGTTATATGCAATATCCATTTCATAGTAGTAGAGAACAGAGGATGTCTTGGGGCCTGATTCTCAGTTCAGACACTGATGTAAGTCTGGAAATGGTTTTATCAAAGTCAGTGAACTTGACACCCCTAGGGAAAAAAAAAGAAAAGAATCAAAGCAGACACTGGTGGCTCTTCTTTTCGATAGTGGAATGGTTTCTGAATTTCCTAGGCCAGGCTATTGTTCATCTAAGTGGAAAGAACAGTATTGTATGATAAAGTCAGAAAGTTTGGAGTTGTGTCTAAAGCCTAAGTTGGATTCAGATCTCACTGGCCCCACTTCTACCACACTTTAAAGTCAGTGGTATAATCCTAGTTACTTTTGATGACCACTGGAATCACTGAAATCAGAATATGATGTTTTCTTAATTGCAGTATGGTAGATAAGCAACTAAAAATTCTCACAATGTACTTTCCTTTTTAGTCTCTTATACATAAATGCATTTGGTAATGTGAATAGAGCCTAAGGCTGATGTTTTTTTTTTAAAGTTCACCTTTCAGCACTCACATGCACAATGATATTTGGGAAAAAAAAAAGTTGCATTAGATTCTGAAACAACCTTGATAGCCTAATGGCCTTAATATTTCACTTTCTTTGAATTCTATCCTGTTGCATTTACTGAAATGAAACATTCAGTAATAGTGTGACTACTGGATAATACAAGGAATGGCTCTTTTTGTCTTCCCTGTTAATTGTAATATGGGAGGCAGATTGTATTTTCATATTCATTCTTCTTCAGAACTGTGTTGATTATTTAATAATTTCTTCAGTTTTACAAACAAAAGTATAAAAGATTTCCAATTCTAGATGCTAGCCACCTTGGTCATTGAATTAAAACATGCAAATCAAAATACAAAAGCCAATGCAGCATCTTGCTTTCCCATGCTCTCATCCTTCCCCAAAGAAGTCACAAATTAGTCCACCCTCACCAACACTTTCTTCCCCAAATCTCCGCAGGCAAGCTGAGGTCACCTTAAACTCTCATTGCGACAAAAGCCAGGTACCATATCTATGTGTAGTGTTTAAAGAGAAGTCAAGAGCGGGAGTACAGAGCAAAAATAAATGTTTAGAAAGTGTAAGTGAAGAAGTACTACATGAGGGGGAGGAGTGGATCTGATCCCGCTCGCTGAGGTTGCCGGAACTAGGGCAGTTTTCAATCAAAGCATCCCGAAGCAATGAAAAGGACAGTTACACACACAGAGGGTCCTCCCTGACCCGCCACGACCATCAGCAGTTTCGTGGTGTACCACTGCTATGTGACTGGCAAAGCCCATCTTGGATGCCTAGCCCTGTCGCAGGTTTTCCAGCTGGCTGGGGTGAGAGCCAACCCAGAACTCTTGCTCCCTGGGTAGAGCCACCCATGGGTGCCTGTGGCAGCATCACCCTGTCTTCAGGGCCTTCCTTTTGAAATGAAGGCAGTTCTCACTGCTCAGCCTCTTGCTATACATGGGTCTGCCACCTGCCCCACGGATGCTCAGGGCCTAAGAGAGTGGGGCCCACAGGCACACAGAGCATCTTAGTTGGTATCGGGACCGTGCTCTTTCAAAGTGAATCTCCCAATTCTGGCCATTTTACTGTGCTGCGTTTCACATCAAGGGTGGACTCAACATCCGTTAATTCATTTTCTTTCGAATGATGCCAAACAAGATGTGCCCGGAAGCACCCCTGAGGTGCACCTGCGCCCAGTGTGAATTCAGTCTCTAGCCAGTCTAGTGACCAGGCTAGAGATAGCCCAGAGTAAAACCCTGACACGTGCATGCTGTGGATGCCAGCTCCTTAGCACCGAAGGGTTTTGCTGTACAGATCTTACCCTACAGACTTCGCTGCTTGCTAAGGTAGGTGTTGGGCAATGCAACTCTGCCCTTTCTCTGGACTGTGACCGAGCTTAGCCCTTCGGTCTGAATGCGCGGAAGTACCTGGGTTTTTAAGGTGCCCCCCGACTTAATGAACTTAAGTAGCAAAGGCTTTCTGGAACACTCTCTCATCTGCCAAAATCTCAGTCCTGTTTTTCCCTTTCAGAATAGATTTGCTAGATATTTTAACCCCTCTCTCCACCCTGCTACAGAAGAAAAATATTCTTCCTTCACTCACCAGCACTCATCTGTTTAATTCGTTGTTCAGCGCAATATCAACTGTTACGTGTATGGAATGATTGAGGTCTCACCTCTGTTAAAGCTCTAGTCACTGCTAAGGGGGAGAGGGGAGGGGA
>NW_010559327.1:8245-12216 GCF_000687285.1 Phaethon lepturus | reverse complement strand
CAGCACCGGCTTGAAGAACGGGATGATTAATGAGAGCAACGGCACGAAGGAACCAGAAACTAAGTAATGAGACCTTTATTTGATATGTAATACCACTGGGACCTTCTATAAAGAGAACACCAGGAGTAAGGCTAAGTTTCGCCGGTTTGGGAATGCATCGGGAAGGGGGAAAATATCGCTGACTCTGCAGTCAAACGCCTGGGCTGTACACAACTGGGCTGCAGCGTTGTTCAAAGCAAGCCTGGGACGAGTTAATTTGGTCGTATATTTTCAGATGGTGGAAAGACACCCTGACTGTTGATTTACTGTGCTGCGTGGATCTATGCAATGTTGTGGGTTTAAAATGTGGTGTCCGGAGCCTAATTCAGTCACCTGACGGTTGAATTCCAGCCGGGAGATGAAGAAGCCATTATATACATAACAAGAACTTCCAGCCAAAAATTACTTCTGGTTTCAATTGAAGGAGAAGAAGTTGCTGATAGTTTAGGTATGGATGTCAGAAACACAGCAGTTAACAGCGGAGATGAATGAGAGATTGGGAGGCGATAACTTAGATAAATTGGTGTCTCATCCATATTAAGGAGACAGCTCATCCTCAGGTGCTGCCGGATGACATGAAAAGTGGAGCGTATATGGATACTAAAATACATTGGTCTTAAAGTTAAATCCCCAAGAACCATCAGAAATAAGTCTCAGAAGCCAAAGTGAGATCTGATGCACACTGCAAAAATATGCAGTCTGTCAGAGCACGCTGCTCTCTCCATATAACTTCCACCGTTTGTGGGACAATTATAGAGAAAACGATACTGTGATCTGTAAAGCAGTTCCTGGAGTGGTTTTATTCACTAACTCAATGCTATGCATAATCATTGCCAGCAACATCTCCAGAGGTGTGTGCATAATAGAGAGACATCAAGTCAATGAGTCAAAACATCAGAAAATAAAATTCAGATGAACATAGCATTCAAAAATTATATCACCTGTCATTTAACACTGTCTGAAGACCTCCTTATTGAAATAATACATCGAAACCAAAAGTTATCCCAGGCAGTTATACCGTATTGTGTTGTGTCTAGGACCAGGAATCAAGGTTTTCTGCAACTTGAGCTGGCTGCCGAAGGCGAGCTGGGGTTATAAGCCCTATGGGGATCTTGAAACTGAAGCACCCAAAAGACTTGTAGAGGGGAAACGCCGGGCGCTGGGAGGGTCTGTTCCTCTCGTGTACCCTCTTCAGAACCTGCCAAAGTCAGTAGTGACCCCCAGCATCACCCGAGTCCTTTGCTGTGTGGATGCGTATAATAATTTCTCTCTCAAGACCCAAATTAGCCTCTAAAAAAGGCATTGTATCCAAATGCAAAATTAATTTGCCCTCGCTGACATCATACTTCACCGGATTAGAGCCTTCGTTCCTCCTGTTCCAAAACACCCATTGAGAGAAGTTTCCCTTTTTGAAAATGTAGGCCTGGAAGACTTTTAAATCCCCTAACTAAATTCTTATCACGCCGTTTTCCCAAAGCACCATGTATAGCATCGTCTCTGCGCTACATACAGCTTGAAAGGAACAGTTCCCTGCAGATGCATGCATCCAAGGCCACAATATCTGCTCCCACATGCTTTGGCAGGGTTGTCACAGCATGGGCCATAGGAAAATATGTCTCTCTATATATAGTATAGGTATATACATGCACATTTTTTCTAATAGATGTATACACACGTGTATTTCTTAAAAATCAAGGCTTTTATCCTAGGCTTGGTTGTCTCTCAAACCATACGAATTCATAGCCTATCCTGTTGTACTAAAGGATCACAAAAATTTGCCAAGTTGCTTATAATTTCCCACAAGTTCCTAGCTGAAGGTGCAGGGAGAACAATTTTTTTGCTCCCCGCTTTTTGCTAGCTGCCTGGATCTCGGCTCCAGCAGCGAGCGCAGGTCCCCGCTGCGGTGGTGGTGGTCCCGCCTGCGTGCAGGCAGGTCTGGGTGGGAAGGGCAAGCGCCACATAATGAGTCCGAGTGGCTCCAGGGTGTGAGAATGAGCAATGAGCGTCTCCGCTGGAAGCAAAATCGGGAACTGGGGTGAGCTTTGCCACTTAGACAACAAATCACTGGGAGTGCTTGAGGGTTCATTTTTCACTGGAAAACACCAGTGAAACGAGTACTTTGCTGATTATCTTTTTATTGCTCATCAGAGCTTCTTTGCCCTTTATTTCTTGGAAAAAGCATGGTGCTTAAATAGGTTGAAGGGTGGGCTCTGTGAAAGAGCTAAGCCACGTCTTTAATCCCAAAGGCTTCGTAAAGGGTTCATTTTGCTCTCTGGGAAAATCTCTGTCTTCCCAGTTCACTCGCCTCCCTCTCTCCCCCATCCATCTAGGTTGCCTTGTCTGTATCTGAAGGCATGCTTGATCCTTTGAAGAGGTAGTCTCCTCTAGAAAATCAATAGTTAACATTGTCTTTAAATAGCCTGACATTTACCTTTACTGCAGTTTTCATTTCTTTCTGGGATTGCTCAGACATTTGTATTACCCATGTACATTCCTTACTTTCTCTGCCTGTAGCCACCGACCAGGAGCTTTGCAAGGACAGCAGTCCTGGTGGTGTAGCTCACAGCCACAAATACGGGGACGTTAGCAAGATAATTGAGAGGACTGGAACTCACTAATAGCAGCATCTTTAATTTATGGAAGACATCAAGTGAGAGTAATTACAAGGAAAAGGGTAGCGTAAATCCCTGAAGAAAATATATCCTGAACGCAATTTTCCCAACAAGCAAATCTGGATGCTGGCCCAAAGGTCAAAACCAAAAGCCTGTGAGCTTCAACCTCCTGAGCCATCCACCTCTCCTTTCCCCTCTTGTCAAGAAATTGTCTGGGGGTTCATTTAGAAAGCTGCTTGTTCAGAGTAGGGCTGTTTGCAATCTGGGAAAGTTAAGCAAATTAGCAGAATTATTAGGTAAGAGGCAATTCTCCACAGCCTGCAAAGCAACCGCTTGTTAAATTAGCTCACACAAGAGAGTTGCACCGATCGAATGATGGTTGCAGTGTTTGCAGAGAGAAGGCTGTGCAGGCATTTTCTTTGAAATAACACTGCTGTACTCCAGCTGAAAAACAAAAACGGGGAGTTTGTGCAGATTCCTGGCAGGCTGGGGCAGGCTCCTTGCACAAATGTACTGGAAGACGTCTTTGTCTTTCACACACGTTCCTGCTACCCAGTTCCTTCTGCAATAATAATAAAAAAAATACTAAAGAAGAAAAACTCAACACCTTCAAACTAGCTACTTCTAAAATTAGGGAGGGCTGCGGGAGAGCCGATGCCATGAGACCCCTGGAAGCAGGCGCCTCGTTGCCCCCGCTCCCCTCCGGGACTTGCAAGGACACCTGAGGTTTTGCAGTCGCCGTCCTGGGGCGACTTTGGGAACGGATCTTTCGGCAGCAGAAACAGAAATCGGGGTCCTCCGAGAAGCCCAGGAGAGACTGGCTCACACATGGTTTCTGATCACTCGGTCTCTTTTTTTATATACTCTTTGGCTATTGATTTGATATTTTTATACCTTATGTAGTGCACTTAGTAGAGAAAAAAATGGATTAACCAAGTAAATGTGCTTTATTAGTGGGTCTCTGATGGAAAATTATGTGTTTTCCATTTAAAAGATGCATCAGATTAATCCACTCATGAATCAATTTGTCCATGCTTGAAAACCTACTAACACCCCACATAAAAATTTCCAGTGTCAAACCGCATGCTGGATATAAGAATCAAAGTTTTAAAATGAAAAAAAGGTGTTATCGGGAAGTCTTTAGCACTTCCACCACAGCTGAGAATGAAATAGTCATCCTCAAAGTGAAGTGAGGGTGTTACGCTGGGGTTTACTCCAGCTTCACTCGCAGGAGCTGAAGTTGCCTTAGTAAAGTCACGGAATCGCATCCATCAACATCAGCGCAGGCAGGATGCCGCTGGGCTCACCCTGCCTCACCCT
>NW_010559327.1:0-8206 GCF_000687285.1 Phaethon lepturus | reverse complement strand
CACCCGCAGCCGCGAGCAGAAGAGCTCTGGCCACTGCTCCTGTCTAAAACAGGGACCGAGACACCCGCCAGCTCCTTCCTCGCCACACCTCGTCGTCTGACAAGCCGTGAGGAGCCCGAAGGGCCGCAGCGCGGCCGCAGCGCGCGCCGGCGTCTGATGCCGGCCAGGCCCCCGTGGACGTTGAGGCAAGCGTTTGCCCACGGGGAATCTGCAAAGTCAGGCGGGATGTATTTACTAGATAAATCCTCTGCAGCTGCTGGAAATGGACCTGAGCCATGATGGAGAAGCTCTGGATCCAGATTCAACTTTTCTCCCGGGTTTAAGAGATACAGTGTCTGGAGTCGGTTTAAGTCTCTGCCCAGCTGTTAGCTAACAGTTGTTTTCTGGTTTTCTGACTGTTCCCTGGTTTCCCCAAATCCCATTTTTTTTACTGACTGCTTCACACTCCATCATCTGCTTTAAAATGAAGAAGGATATAACTCTTAAGCCTCTACAATGGTAGTTTTGGGGTCAGGATCACTGGACTTGGGAGGTGCTGGCTGTTGAACACTGTTCTAAGGCACAAATGGTGCGCTTGGTTATTTTTTTTCTTTTCCTGCTTCTTTGCAGGACTGACAGATCTCCCAGCTCAAAGGGTTGTCCCAGGTTTCGTCCTTCCCAGGATTTTTTGGCTCATTGGGCCATGCTCCTCACCATGGAAAGATGGATTATGCCTTTGCTTTCCAGGTGATTCACTTTTCCCCCTAAATACTTAACACCCAACATGTTCCCCTCCTCTTTTCTTTGTGTAAAAACCTCAAACTCTCTTGCAAAGAGATGGGCCAAGCTAGGTATGCAGTACTGCCCTTCTGGGAGTAACACCGCCATGGTGTTAGACAAAAGTCTGCTTCTATTTCATTACTGTGTCTCATTACTAAAGCACGGAGCGTGCTGGAATCTCACAAAAGAGGAATTTTAGCACAGGAAGGGAGCAGAGGGCTCAGGGTTGGAAATTCCCCTTAAATTCTGCGGGAGTCCCTGTAACGGGAAGTTACTTCTCCGGCCGATCTTCTCCGGCCGATGCCCAGCCGTCGGCACTCGGACCCCGCGCCATGAGCGTCCCCGGCTACAGCGGACGGGCGGCTCAGCCCGGGGCAGGGCACGACCGGCCACACAAGCCACCCCCCGAGGGGACACAGCTCTTTTTCCAACTCTTCCGGTAAAACTATGACAGCACAGAACCGGGAGCTTTGGCAGCCAACCCGCAGAGTGAGGGAGATTCCAGCCGGGTTTTGGTCTTTAGAGCAGGTATTCGGGGAGACGCGGACATGCTTCCCCCCGCAGTCACGGGCAGAGCAGACAGGATGAGCTAATTGTCCTGCAGTAAATGATCCAGCCACCAAGTGTCCCTTAGCCAGCGGGTGACACAGGCTGGGGGAAGGGGAGCCCAGGCCCGGGAGAATGAGCTGCCTCACAAAAGGGGGATAGAAATTAATCCCTTCCACAATGCCGAGGACGGGCTGCGGGATAATTCATTATTTGTTCGTGCGCGAGTGCAGCACGGGGCCACCTCTTACCCCTGGCAGGAGATCAGCTCACGGCTGAACACTTACGTATGAGGGAAAGTTTCAAACCTCTCCCTCTCCCACTCTCCCTGTCCCCCCCGGCGCCCAGGAGTAAAAGGAAAAGCAGAAGCTGCCTGCCGTGCCCTGCACAAAAGGGTCTATAGGGGTGGGAGGGCAGCAGGAGCTGGAGGCAGATGTTATCGGAGGGAGGTGCGAAGTGCAGCAAAATACCTGTCCCACATGGAGATAGGAAAGAAGTCCTTGGTGTTCAGTCTCTTGTACCTTCAAGAGAAAGACGGGCCGTGCTCTGCTCCCATGTCTCCGGCACTCAGCTCCTCGCAGCCCACCTGTAGGCACCGCGGCTCGGATGGTGCTGCTGTGCTCAGCCCCAGCTCTGTGGTGCAACCCTGCCTCGCAGCCCTGGGACTGCGCGGAACATCGCACTGTTTATTTTTGGTGCTGTACAATAAAAGACAACTGCCTACGGCCAGCTGAGCTACCTGGGCATGCATTAATACCACAAGCATAAGAGCAGATGAACGTTAAACTAGGGAGTCTGTCCAATCCAGGCAGTCCAATTGCATAAAAAAATCATTTTCACGGGGCATTGACAAGCTATTTTCTGTTGTGATTTTGTTTGTTGAATACCCCAAAATGAAGGATTTTATTCCTTGCGAGAAAAAGGAGGACTTATCCACACCCCAGGCCAGAGTAACTGAGGTGATGCAGGAACCCACCACGCAGCAACGAGCGGCCACGCTTGTGCTCTCTGGCCACGTCAAACCCGAAGCAAAGGACGTTTGTTTAAACCTCAGCCAAAGGAGTACACACGGACACATTTTGTCTCAGGGTTGCAAATAGCTCAGGCAGTGCAGTCCGTCGCCGTTGCACAGCTCAACGGGGCTGGGCAGCAGAGGAGCAGCCCGCGCGCAGGAGCTGAGACATCCTTCTTCTGTCCTTGCCTGGATGTGCAGAAGATGCCGTCATCCAACCCTTTATTCCTTTGGAAAACACGTGCAGCACATCTTGCTGTTTACATTTAATCCAAACTACGGCTATCATAAGCATGATTATGGCAGTCATTTTTAATTAGGGGTTGTGTCAATAGTATTGACTTTTTCACTGCTTTGGGGGGAAATGGAGGATATTTTCCTGCAGGTGAAGCCCCCTCTTTGCAGTTCTCTATACCTCCAGCTGCACCCACTGTACAAGAGAGCTGTGCAGCTTATTAAAAAACCACAAGAGTATTAAGCCCATTCTGTGCAAGTAAATTAAAGCGACTTATGCAGCACCAAACTCAAGGAGTGTAGAAATGCAAATTCCCTCCATCCTATGGCAAGATTTACAATCTTGTTCTCAGCGCAATATTTATTATTAACAGAAACCCTGGCAGGACCTGGGAAACACTGGTGGCCCTGCAATGAAGAGGATGCATGAAGAGGATTCCCAGCTTGCTGGGAAGTGGAGTCAGACATGAAGGGCTGAAGCCATTTTTTGCACTCTGATAAACACACCGCGGGAGCTATCATTCACCCAGAAAAAAGGGGAAGGCAGATCATTACATTTATTGGTCATAGTTTTTCAAGAACCAATAAAGACCCACTAGAAAAGGCATGGTTAGTAGCAGGATTATAGATATTTTTCATCTATCTCAAAAATACCTTTGGCTCAACAGCTATACATAACACCAGTAGAAGGTCTGTCTTCTGCCCAATACGTCAGGTTGAATCTTCCTCCTAGATGATGGTCCTGGTGTAGATGGTGCTCACTTTGTATAATTTTTAATATCTTTAACCATCTTTAGCTTTGTATCCTGATAGCCCCTTCAGGCTATATGTCAGTGCCATCTGGGAGGAAAAGAAGAGACTTCTCAAGCGGTAACGCTGATCTCTTGACTAAAATTGTGCTTCCTTCACTTGACAAACTGTCAGCACAGAACAATTATAAGCCTGATGGTTTGCTTGTCCCTTCTTTTCTCTTCTCTTGGAAAGAAAACAGATGAAGGAAGAGGACGCATATAATAAAACTCCATGGACAGAATCCAGCTGATCGGATTGCTCCACCCAAAGATGCACTTGCAGATGTACCAAAGTTAAAAATGGGTCCCTTCTTTACCACCTCTTTTGCTACCTTCTCTTTCTACACTTGACTGATGAATAGTCTTGGGTCTTTGGGACACATAATGTGTCTGTTTTAATCTGTCTTAAGTCCTGTATAAATACGGTGGATATTAAAGTATTAGTGTATTTAGGCTGATGTGTTTAGCAGATCTAGATTATGAATTGCTCCTCAAAATAACATTTGTATTTGCTGACAAAGGCCTTTATTGCACAAGGCGGTCAAGCAAAAAAGGATTATTCCTGCTAATTATTCACTGTTATTTAATATTTGCACAAAAGGTTTGCAGGACTGAGTCCTCGGGATTGCCTTGTTTGAGAAGCTAATAGGGTTTCCAGGAAACCAGCAGTGTCTGGCGGGCCATCAGAGCAGCCTCTTAGTGGTTATGGAGGACAATTAGATTTGATGTAGTTAAAGGTGGTTGGCTAAAGGCATATAATGACTTAGCCAGGACCTGATCGTGGGGATTTCAAAGTCAGTGGTAAAACTTCCACTCAGAGCTGTGCTTTATGGGAAGCCGACTGAAGCAGATCCAATTTTCAGACCATGGGCAGGTTCCTGACCTCGGTGGCTCCTGGCTGAAATGGGCAGCCGTGACCCACCTCCGTTTACTCTGAAACCCTACTTGCTGCATCAGGAGGGATTTGGGAGTGAGCAAGGCTGAAACACAAACTGTTGGGAAGGATATTCGTAATTTTTTGGCCCATGCCTCAGGTTTATCCCTATATATTAGCAGTCCCTAGAGAGTTCCCCTGAAGTCTACCTGCTGCCTTCTGCTTGGGCCTCATATTTCCTCGACTAGACCATAATAGGCTGCAGAAACTCCTTGCTAAGTGAATTGAATTTCTCATTCCATAAAGATATAATCAGGCAATAAAAATACTGGCAGAAGTCCTCAAGCATGGGTACCTGAAGGTGGGAGTCACATTTAACCATCTAAATACATGGCCCAGCTTTTGGGATCCCTCTCTATTCCTATCTTCTCTAGCTTCAAGAGAACTGGAAGCTTTCCTGCTATTCAAGGCTCAAGTGGCTTTGGGGGTTCCCAAATGTGGAGCATGCTTCTTTAAGGAGAAAACATTTTCATTTACATTCCATGGTTTTGTTCAAGTCACGATGCCTCCAGCTTCCCCATTTGACATTTTTTGGGACATTTGACATAATTAACATTGCCAAGGAAGAATTGTAATAATGGTGTTGTTTGCATTGGATGCAGCCCTGGGGAATGAGGGAGAATAACCCAGATTGTGGGAGCGGGACCGAGGAGTGTGGTATTTTGGAAACCCAGGCCAGAGCCTGCTGGAAGCATCTGTTTCTACTCAACCTTTTCCTCTAGAGTCCCGATGTCATCCACAGCCCAGGCTGCCAGCAATTAGGGACTTGTGCTGAGGATTCCCCGTCGCTGGTGCTTTCGTCCCCATCCTTCCTTGTTTATGAATCTCGGGACTGACAGTGACGGCGTTAAGGTGACGTTTGCTCAGCGGCTGCTGCTCACACAGTCATTCCTGTCTCAGCAGACGCCTTCGCTTGATGCTTCTGAGGTGGAAATTAGGAGGTGGGACTGGGTAGCGCTCGGAAACTGGCACAGCTAATTGCAAAGCAAGTAATTGGCAGGGAAAGGGTGTGCCAAGACACGTGCTGGTGGCTTGCAGCTACAGAGGTGGTGGCCACTTGGCTATTTTGCCAAGGGCAGAGCTGTGCTGTGTGGCTGCAGGTGGAAAGCCACGAGCATCCTTACTACCCATGGCTGCAAACTGGCTTCATGCTAATGCGGGGATTTGTTGGAGCTACACACTTTCCTCTGGTTGCAGGCAGCAACGTCAATAAATGCACATCGCAGCATCTCTTCTATTAGGCCAGGTCAAAGCTCTTTTGGATGCATTGTTGGGTGTTTGGAAAGATGCTGCATTTGTGAAAACTAGCTAAATAAAAGAAACAGTCATTTCTTTTACATGTTTCCAAGAAATCAGCTGGTCTCATGAAGGAAGACATCCTTCTCCGGGAGTTCACCCGTTGCTTCCCACTTTTGCATCTGATCGGTTCGGATGCAACTGCTTCTCCTTGCTGATGTATTTACACTTCAATACCAATGAACCGCGGAAAGGGAAGAAAGCAAGAGAACAATTTAGTACCTACATCTCCCCGGCAGCTCCCTGGAAATGTCTGTGACTGTTGTACAGAGCTGTCCGGGCTCCAGCAAAAGCAGGTTTCACCGCGGAAGATGGTCTCACTGAGTGGCCGCTACAGAGGCACTAGTCACATTTAGTGAAGCTTTGACATCTTAGCCGTCTTCTCAGTACGAGAACTGATCGCTGCATCCAGAAGGAGAGGGCTGGAGACCGGAGCGCTCAGCTCTGCATGTGCTCTTCCATCTGAACTTGTTCTCAGGCAGAAATACTGGGTATGTGCCTGATCTAATTGAAGTATGTGGAAAAAAAAAAGCGTCTAGACTTCAGTAGGATTTCAGCATGGATGTTTAGGCACTGTTAAAGTGCAGAAAAATGATCTAGCAGAATTGAGTAAGCACCGTTTTCCTTTTAGCAGAGGAAAGGTGTTCCCGCAGTATCATTGCTCCTGATGTCTTTGCCTTTTAAATACCCAGTGACATAAATATTAGATGCATGTTAAGCCTCAGATCCAGCAAATATCTCCTTATCTTAAAGCACATGAATACTCTTGGCCCTAGTAAGAACATTTAAATGGTACCTAAAAGACCAGAGATGTGGAGTCAAGTGAACCAAATTTCTGGTGTGTGAAAAGAGACAAATCTCTGCACTCTCTCATGCCAGGGGTTAACTTGGGCCAGCTGTCGTTAAGAAGTAAAGACGTGAATAATCTCACATCAGACTTTTGCATCCAAATGGCTCATTATACCAGCAATATTCATGGCTTGTGATAGTCCTATAGATTTACGATAGTTAGGAAAAGATGACGCCCAGCTTACTTTCCCACCAATCATTCTTACATGGGAAAGTGAGTGATTTTCTTTAAGTCCATTAGCATAACATTAGTGCCTATAAGGACCAGATTGGGGTAGACACTTTATAAGTCTTTTAGGTCAACAAAGTCAAACTGGGGACCCTTTTTTAGGAGCATAGCTTTTATCTCCCAAACAAAAAACCATTGTTGGCCAGTACAGGCTGTGGGTATTTGCAATTTGGGGCAATTAGGAAATAGCTGGTAGTCCCAACTCTTCCCTGCTCTAGCAGCCCCATAAATCCCCATTTCTTCACTACAGCCCGTTAAATGAGCAGCTCAGCGCACGGTACAAAACACAGGGAGGGAACTTCAGATCAAAACCTTTATTCTTCATTGCAGCAGATGAAACACCTAGGCACGGGGCTCCGGGGTGGGTGTGAGTGAATACATATGAAAATGCACAGCATTTGCAGTTGAAATACACAGTCCTGAATTGCAGCTGAGATCGATATAGGAGGACGATAGAGATTATCAATCTTGAGTGGTCTCCGTTAGGCAGAACTGACTGGCAACCACATAATGACTCAGGCTCAGCCCACCAGTTTAGAGCTCGAGTGATAGATCTGTAGATGCCAGTCATCATAATTTCCTTATCGGCAGCGTTCACGTGGCCATTTGTCTTCTGCTACCTGAGTTGCCTCGGTCCGGTTCGAGTGTTTTATCCTCCAAGGTGTGTCTGAGAGATTAATGCACAGCTACAGCTGGTTGAAGGGGACCAAATCCATTGAACAGTTGATTTGGTTCCATTTTACCAGCTTTAGCAAAGCATTTGGCCTCACGGGCTGTGGCTAGCAAAGAGGGGAACTCCTCGGGGTCTTTTCTTTCCCGGCCGCCTGGACCCTCTTCTGAACTTGCTGCCTGATGTTGCACTGGTTCAAATGGCTTCACTTTCAGGCGATCGGGATTTATTTAAGCTTCTTAGCGGCTACAGCTGAAGAGCAAGTCTGAATTAAAGAGGCAGGTTTCATAGCAGTGGAACAGTCTGCAGCGGTAACCACCAGCCTGGAGCATTTTTAAACCCGGGATTTGGCTCCATTTCGGATGCTATGTTGCAGCACGACGTAAGTGAAGGCTACTGTTTTAATCCAGATACTTTGACTGCTACCTCCTGCCATCTTCCTTTCTGGGTTTATGGTCTGCTGTCCTCTGTGCCCTGTGTTTTGACGTCTGAAGTGCCAGCTAACACACAGCAGCAGGTAAAGCAGAGCTGTCCCTCACCAACCCAGCCCGCAGCCGAGTAATTCAGGGCTGCAGAGCTCTCCTCCCCTTGGGACCCTCCTTGGCAAGCAGGAGGGAAAAGGCTGAAATACCTGAAATCGTTTTGAGAGGTTAGCAGGCTCTGCCTCCCCACCCTGCAGCTACCCGTGTTTCCTCATCTGGCATTAACAGCAGCGGTTTCAGCGGTTTTCACATCTGCTCGAGACAAGCCACGGTTGTATTTGCCGTCACCAGAAACCGCCAGGGAAGGGGTGGAAAGGAAAAGGAAGAGGGGGCAGAAAACGGGGAAAATTACTTTTCTTTCTCACAACCTCATAATCAGGCAATTTGGCACCGAACGGCGAGAG
>NW_010559326.1:0-767 GCF_000687285.1 Phaethon lepturus | reverse complement strand
GCGCCTTGGCGGCTTTGCCGGCCCTCGTCGGCACCTCCCGGCCGAGCGGAGCTTATTCCAACTACATCGCGAGTCTTTCGCCGAGATTGCGTCTGTGCCTAATATGCATTTTTATATAAACAAGGGTACTGAATGGCCTTTCGGCTCCCTCTATAATGTCTTTTTTAATGGAAGGTCCTGAATTAAGAACATGTATATATGACTCTAAGAATTTTCTAAGTGATATTGAAAACCTATTGTAAAGTAGGATTTCTTCTTGCAAAATTATTTTAATGAGGTTCCAGTTTATTTTCTGGCTATATTTTACTTATTTAATCCTCCAGAGGGGCTTTTCAGAGGCAGCATCTCATTTTCGATGCAACTATTCTTAACATTAGGGAAAACTACCTTTCTGAAATGCATGAAGGGGGAAAAAAAAAAAAAATCCAGAGGAAGATGTACGAGATAAGAATAAACTTGAAAAGCTTTGAGGTGGTTTATGGCTTCTCTTGAAAGAATAACAGTTCATGTATTTTTGTTATGGTGTGGTTTAATGATGCTTGCAGAAAAAAGATAAGGTAGAAATGGAAATATAAAATTAAACCAGCAAAGTGAATGTGATTATTTTAGTTACTAGTATTACCTGGGGAAAATGCTCTTGGGGTTTTTTATCTAGACTAAATATTTGCTTTTCTAAAAGGGAAGGCCCTCTGCATCTCCCGGCACGAGGGTGGGAAGTGGAATTTTCCCGTGGTCCAGCGACCGCGGGAGGATGGGGACATCCCTGC
>NW_010559325.1:0-1279 GCF_000687285.1 Phaethon lepturus | reverse complement strand
CCAGCTCTATCCTGGCTGAAACTAGGACATGAATACAGTTCATTTTTATATTATTATATTTGCTGTTCAACAACAGGGAATATAAAAATTAAGACTAGATTTTTTTCAGCATAACACCTAATGACAAATCACTGTGTTTATAATGCCCAAACTTAAGTCTTTAAATAGCCTTGTAGTGAAAACAGAACATATCCTCCCCCCAAACCAAACTGAGAATCTAACTGGAGATACTTAATTGCAGTTTAGCTTTCAGAAGTTTGTGAAAACTCTTTTATTGAACTCCCCCTTCGGGTTCTGTATTGGCTGTATGTGACAAGGTTTTGTTGTTGGTGGGGTGCTGCATGGGTGGCCCCTTTGGGCAAAGATCAGGGGCTGCCCTGTGCTGGACACAGGCAGTTCCAGATGGCTCTGCAACAGCCCCATCACAGGCCACAGCTGAGCCAATCAGCTAGCTTTGTGGCACCTCTGTGAAAATATTTAAGAAATTGCAGCAAATAACAAACAGGCAGAGGAGGAGGGAACAGAAAGAGTGAGAAACAACAGAGGGAACACTAAGGACAGAAGAGGACAAGGAGGTGCTCCATAGCAGAGCATGTATTTCCTGCAGCCTGTGGTTGACCCACATTGGAGCAGAGGAAAGGCATGAGAAGAAAGGAATACCTGAAAGAAACCACTATGTGCTGATCATAACCTCCGCCCTGCCCCCGCTCTTTGTGCTGCTCCTTGCCTTGCTGAAGGGACTGAGTGTAACCTGTGGTGATGAGAAGTGGGGGGAGGAGATGAGTCTGGAGTGAGAGAGTGAAGTTCAGCATGGGAAAGGGGAGAGGAAAGGTGGTGTTTTAATGCTTGCCTTTTTGTTTCCCACTACCTGAATCAGTAATTAAATATTTCTTTTAATTGGTAATAAATCAACTTTTCCCCAAGTCAAGTCTGTTTTGCCTGTGACTAATTGGTAAGCGATCACCTTTATCTCAACCCACGAGATTTCTCATTCCTGTTCTTCCTATTTTCCTCCCCTGTTCCACTGGGAGGGGGATGAGCAACTGGCTGGGTGCTAGCCAAGGCTAACCCACCACAGGTGCCCCAGAAGAGATTTATACATCTTATGATTGTAGATGATTACTCTGAGGAAGCCTCATTAGAATGTGCTCCACATGTGAATCCTGAAAAGAAACAAAAAAAACCATGTAGGCCAAAATATGAAGAAGATAAGAGAGAGATGGATAAAAACACCACATTTTTCTGCAAAATCATGGAATCATAGAATCATAGAATCATA
>NW_010559324.1:39775-73745 GCF_000687285.1 Phaethon lepturus | reverse complement strand
CTTCCAAGCAGATCCTTCTTCTTTGGAAGAGGCCAAAGTCTGCTTTCTTGAAGTCCAGGATGTTTTTTACCTTGCTCTCTCTTCTCAGGCTCCTGAAGTCCACCATCTCTCCTGGGCTCAGGGGGACACCTGAGGCAGTCCTTGCATCCTGGGACTTGGAGGGCTGCATCCACCATCCAACAAGTCTCTGAGTCAAAGCCTCTGCCCTGGTGGGGACAGCAGCTCCAACACCTTCTGGTGGAGCATGGCCTATCCATGGCATGTCATATCCAAGAATCTTTAGGCTGGACTGAACTCAGATAAGGACCTCATGGTTGGCTGCCTGAGCAAGCCGTCTTCTCTTACTTATGCAAAAAACAGTTATTTTTAATATAATCTGCCTCTGGGATTAAATTCATGCTGTGAGATGTCTCAATAAATGTTGTATGCCATAAATGATTCAAGAGACAATTTTTAAAATACTTTCCCATTCTATTGTTGACATTCTATTCTTGGTATCTCACACTGGAGAATGGTCAACTTGCACAACAAGGAGTTGCACTCTGAATTCTTGTGTGTAAAAAGTACACTAGGTATGTGACCAGCGATCATCTGATCATCACATTCTACCTCAATTTCCATTTATACAGCACAAAGAGGAGCACCCAATTAAGGTTTCTAAAACACCTGTCTCTCTCTTTGTTCTGATTCCCTTAATTGTCTAGTATTCCAAGCTATTAAGTATGAAAGCTTGTTGATAATTGAAACTTGTTTGTTGGTTTTGAGGGTTGCCGTGGTTTTCCAGAGACACTTTGCCATGCTTTGAAATGCTGTTAGAAAGAAATGCAAGCAGAAAAAGGAAATTAAAAGTAAAATCAAGTTAAATTAGATTTAAGATAATATTTTTTTTGTGTGTGTTAGACTTTAATTAATCCTTTAATTCTCTGAACTTGGAGAAGGAAAAATGAGTTCGTACGGCAAGTATCATGAATCTAGTCAGGACATGTGCAGTTTTTCAAAATAACTCCAGAAAGTAGCAACAAGAATGTTCCCAAGCGGCATCACTGGGCTAGCAGGACTGCCAACCCAGACACTCAAAACACCATGACCTTGTCCCTTCAAAATAGCAAGTTTCTGTAAGGGTATTCTTTTTATTCTAGGTTGCACATCTTCTGTGTTTGCAGAGAATATTGCCAATACCTAATGTAAAAGCTGATACTAAACCACCTAAATAATCCTGAAGTTTTAAGTAACATACTATTACCTCTAGGACTATTACTACAGGTTTTCAATACTGGGTGAAGCATGGACATCCCTCAGCTAAGAAAATTCTAATGACTGCTGAGTTTTTAACCCTCTGAACAATGTCTGAAAATGATTACTGAACACAGTGACTGTGTTGCTCCTCACAGATGTCCATCCTGTTCAAGAAGCTCACTGTGAATCATCAGAAGTCTGTTAATGGTCTTCACGTGTTGCAATACTGGAAGGGTGACAGTGAAGGTATATGTAGTTAACAGGAAGTCTGACTGCTAGAAAGATCATTACAGGCTATTATGGTGGCTTCTAGAGAACTCAGGAACAATGTCAAACACTGTCCGTTTGCCACAAACTCTCTTGGCAAAACAACTCTTGCATTACAGAAGTCCTTTAAGTCTTGGAATCTATGATTCCATCTCACAAGCAGGTTTCCCTCATGTCCTCCCTGATAAGGAGAAAACCTAGAATATACAGAGTCTGCAGGGTTGAACTGCATACTGATCCTGATGAAAGGGAATCCAAAATCCCATCACCCAAATATTGCTTCAAAAAGTGAGAAACAAAGAACATAATCTTGTGCAATCTTGCAGGTGAGTAACAGGAGAATTAGGAAAAAAAAAAATCTTCCTTGACCATTGGGAAAAGAAAAGAATGAACTGATGAAAGGATCGATCCATCAAGTTTACTATCAAAAACATAGTGTCCCTTTTACTGATAAAAATCTGCACAGAATCTTTACTTTATTATCTAGCAAACCAATTCTTCCACCCTTCTAGTAGTCATTTTCTTTTCAGATTTTAAGATTCTGCTAAGTGATTATTCACACGCTTTTCAGTTTCCCAGAGGTCTCCTCAGTGTTTCCAGTTCAATGTGATGATTCTATTATTTTGGTATTCATATCCAGTTTCTTTGTCAGGACACCAAACTCCTTCCTGAGAAGCTCAGGTCACAAATGGGGAAAAATTATTTAAAATTTGTTACATCCTTGACAAATCTAAATTAAATGTATTGTAATGTAATTACAGGTTGGAATTAAAGCATATGAAGTCTGTGGAATTTCTTATATATTTCAAAGAGCTCTTGCAAGTAATAGAGACAGCTCTTCTAAAGTTCAAAATGAAAAGTGCTCAAAATTGATACTACTCAGATGGTGAACAAGGGAGTTCTTTGTAATAATGTATTGTGTTTTTCCCTTGTATATTAGAACACAGCTTTGAGTAACGATTTTTATATTCAGTAATACATCTAGATTCGCTATTGTAATTCCTAAATTACATGTAGTACTCCATGAAAATAATATTTCATTGCCAAGTGTCAGACTTACAAGCTAATTAACATTTCAGGAATTAAGGAATTAGTGCCATTACCTCTACTCATAGAACTATGAAGAGTGTTGTTCATTGCTACTCGTGGAACTTCCACAGTGGAACTCAATAGACAGGCTTATTAACAGGTAAATGTTGGTTTTGAATGAGAGGAGTTCAATTTACAATAAGATTGCAGAAGACAAAAGGAACTTCCATGAAGTCAGTTCAGGGACCTACATGGCCCAAGTAGTCAGTGGGGAGCGAGTATATGTGAGGAGTCTCTGAAAGCCAAAAGCATTTTTCAATGCAATTAGCAAAAGAATAGCTGATCACTTTTCAGTGACAAGGTAGAACTCTGGCAGTGTATGAGATAGAGATGTTTGACTACCAGTTTACGTTAAATGGTTTATCTTTCAAGGAAAGGGCTTACAACTAAAGCACCAGTGGTCTAACTCCAAAAGCACAATACTTCCAAGTTCAAATATTTAATGCTTGTTTTTCAGCATTCACTCATTTGTTCGCTTACAGCCAGCTAGTGTTGCAGTAAGTTTCTAAGAAGGATTGAGGGGAAAGTATGTGGGGGAAAAAGGCAAGCACAAAAATTCAGGGCCTGAATTAGGCTTTCTAACTCCAGTCAAAGTGCAAAGCAGCAGTATTTTTGTCCTGCTGTCTCCCATGAGACAGGTATACAAGCCATTTTGACAATATAAAGCATCTAGCTAAATGGTTTAATGACTGATTTGGACAGTATAGTATCCAATATGGTTGTTAGGGCAAAGATATCCGCACCAATGAAATATCCAAAGTGAAAGACTGCAGCCTATCAGGCCCTTCCTAGAGAACTCAACTAAGTTGTATGATTTATCATTTAAAAAAAACAAAACAAAACAAAAAGTTAAAAATGGCAGGGCCAAGGGGGAAGGGAAGTCTTTCCTTTCATTTGGAGATTTTCCTTTACATTTGGAATGTTACACAAATCTATCAATGGCATTATCCTTCAATCTTCCCAACAGGGGTGTACTGCACATTAAAGATTGATATTTCCAGAGAGAAAGTTATAGGAAATATTCCTGGAGTTTTTGCATGGGGATAGATAGTTCTGCCTAGAGATCCACTGTGAGCTATTTTGAATAGCAAGTGTTACAGTTTAATAGTTGCACAATTAGACCCCAGAAGTAAAAAACTGCAGAACTGTCAAGATGCAAAGTCATTTAGAAAAGGTCTCAGGATCCACTCCCAAAAAGTAGAAACTGCCATTCCCTAAAGTAACAGATATCAATGCAGAACTTCTCTTTCCTCAAAGCCTTGTAGCTTCAGCTTTCACCCCAGAGGAAGATCATTTGGATTATTTCAGGTAAGCAAAACACTGGGTGTTTCTTCTCAGCTTGTTATTGGAAATATTTGTTATTTATTGAAGAAAAAAATTATAGAAAGCTTTATTAGCATGGATGTAAGCAATCAATTACTTAAGAATACTTCGTTAAGTATTAGCAACAAGTATTTTAAATTGTTGATTGAATTATTCAGGATACATCAATTCTTCCAGGACAACATGGTATACATTAAAAACAGGCACATTTCAGTAAGAACTAGATTTCAAATAGCATCTGCAAATTCAGAAATCCACTGTTTTGGAGTATTTTAGACTGGAGGGAAATGAATGATCGGGGCGGGGGGGGGAGGGAAGCACAAAATAAAACTTTATCTCTAAATTTAAGCTTTTTGACTATAACACAAAGTACTTGAAATGCTTACCACTGATCATTCAAAAGAGTTAAAAGTATTTGCAGCCTAAACCTGTATTATGCAAAGTAATTTATTAATTTACATGTATTTATATGTGATAACAGGCTATTAAGGCATATTTCTCTGATCTACAGTGCGTAATAAGAATATGAAATACATATTCTACAGTGCCTTTGGACTTCACAGTAATAGTCACATTTTGAAATATTGTGCCTAATCTAAAACTATACAGCTGAATAGAAAAACAAAACCAGTTCCAAATATGAATAAATGATCTGCTACTTAATATGTCAGTGTATTTGTCAGGTTGATCACATTAGGCTCAGCTGCATTCAATTATAAACCCTGCAATATTTGAAGTTTGATATTGTGCCTCACTAAATTTAATACATGGACCTCAGTAATAGAGGAAATCACTTTAGCACTTGGCAGTTTGTTATGCTGTATAAAATTGACTGCCCTGCAAACACAATAGCGATAATAAAAACTGTGGTCAGTAGGGGGGTGTAATACATTTTCTAGCTTCAGCAAAGGTCCAGATGAGTTTTATTGAGATTTTGCCATTTGGGTGAAGATCAATAGAGTTTCCTTAATAATTTATTGTAAGGGCACCCTTCAGGGATATGGCATTTTACTTTAAAACTTCGGTAATTTTGAAAGCATGTCTAGTGATAACAATGGCAAGTCCCTATGTTTCACAAGCATGGATTTTTGCATTCAACTTGTGCGAGCACTTACTTTCACAGCAATTACATTTGAAATCATTCAATATATGATGCAGTCTGGTATTGATAACAAGATTCTATCTATGTGTTCTGTAAGACTTCTAATGCAACTCTTAAGAAAGAATCCCAATAAGTCCTCCATTTTACCTATTGTTTTCTTCTCTAATCAAAGAACTTCCATTTAAATGTCAGTCTAATTTCTTACCAGTATATAATTTTCATGAATGGTCTGGAACAACATCCTTATTTTCATGACTGTAGAATTAGAAAGTTTCTTAAGAAACATATCCCTATATCCTCCTATTGCCAGTAGAACTTGACGTAATAACTATTAGGTTGACTTAGAGATCTTTCTTTTATGTTTTAATAAAAGAAACTTTCCTTCATTTTATGTGCTAAGCAAGCCTTCCTTTTCTGCCATCACAATTTGATGGACATTACTGACTGTAAGGAAACAGAAATTTGTCAGCACTTTGCAGTTCGAACACAGGGACTAGGTATAGCAGAACCATTTATTTTCAATGAGCATGCACAAAGTAAGATTTATGACTTTTGCAGCTCAGATGACATTCCTTACATAGTTGCCAAGCTACTGCAAATTAAAGGGATCCATGAATACTAAGGGGTGTGTTTTTGTAATGAGGGAGAAGAGACAGAAGCAATAAGATGATAATTAAGGTAACAACTTGTGAAAAATTAAAGTGTTTCTGTCTTTCATTTTTGAATCTCTGAGCATAAACTTTGTAGTTGTTAATTTAATTGCTGATGTTCTCTGTATCCCTGAAGAATATTAAGGATTAATCATCTAGTTCATTCCAACAAGAGATAAGGCCTAAGTGAATTGAAATTTTACCAATTTAACCCTGTCTTCCTCATAATATGACATGATTAACATTCTTCAATTAACAACACATAATTATTCTAAAGGCCTCATTGCACTTACTCCATTTTTCAATTTTAGGTTGCCCTTTGCAGGTATTTCAAAACTGAGTAAAAGGAAGGCTATATTTTTGTTCTGTATTATCGGTCACCTACATTCAACCAAATTACAAGAACTTAGACTTTTTAACTCTCTTACTTGTTTTAGCTTTTTATTCCTAATAATCTCTATGTGCAAGTCCTGAAAATTGGTTGTGATTAGCTAAACATTTTCTTTAACCCTTCCTTAAGGACAGACAGGTATTTCTTTTCCAACCTAACTGTGCCAACCTTAATAAGTTTGCTTAATTATTTGTGGATGAATAAAATAGCAATTTCACTGAACCCTAGAATGCATAGCTGTTCATCTCAGTAGTAGTGCATAATGTATTCTTTCATTTTAGAATTAAAGATAATGAAATTATTTACATTTGTAAGAGACTTTGATTTAGAGCTACACTCAGTAAAAAAATGCAGCACCTTTTTTATGTATCCTTGTATTTACTGAACTGCTTTCCTAGTATCTTTCACTGGGCAAATAGTACATAGTTACCTTTGTGTCTGATGGATAATCAAGTAGCTGTTAATGGGAAAGCATCATTCACTTATGGTAAATAGCAAGAAAAAAAAATAAAACTAGGTATGAAGAAAATACACCTGTTTTTCTCCTGAAACCTAGGAGGTAACTGAAGTTTGTTGATTTGTAGTTTTAAAAGGAAAACAGTAGCATTTCCATGTCTATGCTTACAGCATTTTTACTCATTTTCTTTTAGGTCAATGCAGCCTTAAAAGATCAATTATTTTCCATTAATTTTTTAATGATAATGATACAGATTTAAATATCTATATACAAGACTAAAATTTTGGCTTGTAGCATAGATACTTGATGTGACAGTGCCTTACTTATTGCACCGGATTATTTTCTGAGAACAGAACCTTAGTTGGACAGCATCCTACTGAGAAGCCTCCAGTCAGGTCACCCTGAGGTGAGAGGTCTACCAGGACACCTCTACATCCCGATGTCTGTGTTTTCTCTAAGGACCATATATGGTACTAGATACAAGAAAATCCATCTGTTTGAGGCCTCAGCAATTCTGCACTTATAAACATGATAAGGAGCATGTTAGTTGTTACCTCTATTTTCAAAGCTAGAAAACTCAGCGAGTATTACCTTTTCACTGCATGCCAATTAGGTCATCAATCAGTTTAAAGGTTTTGAACACAAGGAGATGCAGTGGGGCTACAGAAAGCACTATTTTCGTATGCAATTTTTGAAACAGTAGTAGTAATTCCTGCTTTTTAGGAAGTCATCTTAAACAAATGTTCCTTCAGCTTTTAGATACAAGAAGGTACTATCTAATTTTCAACTTTAGTAATAAATGCAGTTTCTAGCATGTCTTCTAATTTCACTAGACACAACATACTTTTCTGCATAGTAAATATGTCTTCCTGGTAAAGGAGGAATTTGGCCATTTGTCCAGATACTTCCACCAGGCTGTGAAGAGGGCCACTCTACACTCACAAGTTTATTTCTCAGGCATTTTAAAGTCAGCTTGTTGTAAGGGTTATTATACAGTAGATGCACAATAAACATCAATACTTCTGCTGCCTGTGTATTTGTCAGGGCTCTGTTTTTATGAAAATCTGGGAGGTCTGATCTCTTAATTTTTGTTTCTAGATAACATTGAAAGACTTCAGACGAAAGTTCACAGTTGACAGTTACTTTGTATTTGTGGGGAGCATACTAGCTTAAAGAATCTGCATACTGCTGAAGGCTTTCTGAAGAATGTCCAGTAAATTACATTTCCACAAATGGTAAAGCAAGTTTTTCTAATTGAATTATACTGACATTGTTAGTAAATTTCAAATAGGATGGACTTGTGCCTACCTTTTCAAAAACTGAGATTTTCTTCAGGATTACTGGATATTTGCAATTAAATTACCTTGAAAGGCAGTGCTATTACTTTGATTATTGTAGTTTGAACCAACAGACATTTCCTAGCTAATGCAGAGTATTTTCTCACCATTTGAAGTCTTTCATTTGTCCTCATTTTATGGGTGCTGCTTTAGCCTTGGTTACTTTAAAAACATAGATTTGTGAGAAATGCACTAGTTTATTAGCATAATATTAATAAGGTCATTTGGGTTGTCTTTCTAATAGCGTTTCTACTTAGTGGCAATGGGCTGTCTCACAGTGGGCATGACATTTTGTGAAAAGCAGAAAGATTCACTGAAGTCAAAGTAGCAACATTTGAGAACAAACTGAACATTTACATCCCGTGTCAAAAGAACCCTAAGTAAAATGACCTGAATTACAATTACATTAATACCAATATTCCAAAACACTCAACAGTGCACTTTCTTTTCTTTTTTTTTTTTCTTCATAGGAAAGGTAAAGGGTTTCTCACACATTTCTAAGGAACTCCAAATAAAGACTGTTGCTGAAGTAATGAGGTAGTACCAGATGAACCATAAATCACAGGCTTGGTCCAGTTTGATAGTTCCTTTGTAAACTAGAAATAAAATATCTATATTTTATAAATATAAAAACATATAGGACCAGCAATTCTGAACATGAAATTACTGGATTGAATTTTAAGAAACTAAAGAAAAGGAAAGAAACAAAAAAAAAAAAAAAAAAAGCAAAGAATTGGCAAAAAGTATTCCATGTGCCCCCATAATGAGTACATTGTAAGCCTGGACATCTCCAGTTATCAATACATCACCAAGTCCCAACCTGACAACTCTTCCTACTACGCATCAAACAAAACTACATTAGGGAAGACATTAATCAGGGCCTCTTTCATGCAACAGAGTTCCAGGGCTGTACTGAAAACTACCTAAATCAATTATGATATACAGGGCTACAGAAGCAGGAGAAATCTTACTAGAAAACGTGATCAAGTATGATAGGAATATATAGATATATGATCAGGGAGATGTTTTTGTGTGTGTACACATATAGTTTTTATATATATACACACACACTTAAAAGACATACTGGTTTTTGTCTCTTGAAAACAAAAATCAGCCTCCCTACTTTCACAAAAAGGAGTCTGACATCAACAGGCAATAGAAATGTGGTATCTGTTCATGGGTCAGAAAAATTGTTTCCTTCCACAACAATTAAACATACTTGTTATTTTTATTAGTTCTTGGAAGTTTGTGTTCATGTGATCATCATGACAGGTGGGCAAGGGAAGGACACCCACTGACAGCAATGGTTGCCTCCATCATTGCATTTTTAAAAATGTGTCAGGGCTGAATTGTTTGAAATTTTGTTCAAGAGGAAAAATACTATCAATGAAATAATCAGCAAGTGAAAGGACTTCAACCCCAGGCACTACCTGTCTTCAAACATTTCTGCCCTGGGTCCATCCTTCCAGCAGGCAGGCAGGAGTCTTATAATATTAACATTAAATGTAAGAAATGCCTTAGACACTGTTGTTCATGCACCTGTGCATGCAATTGTGCTTTCTGAGGTCAGCTGCTCATTCACTAAGGTTGGCTGAGGAGCACAGCTTAAGCACTTCTAGCATTTTAGAGAATACCTTAAATCAGGATGGCAATTAACACCCATACAGCAATCATTTTACTCCATCCTTCTTCTTTCATGATGGATGCATTTTCTTTAACACAACAAAAAGCCACCTTTTTTGTATTTCTTTCACCTATATTCTGCCTTAGTCACTTTTTTGGGGGTTTGTCACCTGTTTATCCCCTTGCTCAGAGAGGCTGATGAGCACCATTTCCTGATAAACTCACTGGAGATGTGCCAGTAAAACTCTTCCGAAGGTTCCAAACCTTTTTCAGAATGTTTACTTCATCACCTAATCTTCTCTACAGTTTAACCGAATCTGCTCTTTGGGATTAGCAAAGGAAAAAGGAAATCCCCCCCCCCAATAAAACCCAAAACAATTCTTTGTTTCTGCAAAGGACGGCAAATAGAAACATTTCACCGATTTTGACAGCTGTGGTATACTAGTATGTGACCCTAGTCAAGGCACTGATACTGTATTTAAAAATTAGTGAATATTACAGAAGTAACTAGGACAAAAGAGAACTCATTATATCAAATGTGTTAGTAGGAAGAATGAGGCATGAGTAAGGAACTTGCCATTGTTCTGCAACTGAAAGCAACAGGGAGAAATACTTTACAGGAGAGTAACTTCTGATTTTTTGTTTATTTGTTACATAGGTGGGTATAGTTTCAGGTTCATCAAGAAAAGACATAGGAAGACCACTAATTCACACACTTAATTGAAATATCTTCCTTTGTCAGCTTTTGGGGAGCCAGCTGGTCTGTGGTGTGAGTAATGCTGAATACATTCATTCGCAAGACAGCCCAGGGGAAGCATCTCAGAGGGCTGCTATTGGCCTGCAGCTTCCAAGAGCTACAGCATTAGCTCCATAGCATTCTTAAATATTTTACACTTGTACCAAAATCTAGGACCTAGTCTTTCCTATATACTGTAATACTATTATGAATGCAACTGCTGTGCTCTGGGAGGACTGCTGAAAATTTTCAGGAGTAACCTCTGAGATTTGGTTTCATTTATTCACTAGTTGGTGAAAAAAAAAAAATCAGTTATATGCTTTGTAATGTAGTCTATGCTGGGAAAAGAAGAGTGAAAAAACCCTGTACTGTTCAACTGTTTGGCTACTTTAAGACAAGAGGAGGATGCAGAAACAAGGTAGACCATTGACTACATAATTCCTTGAAATGAAATGAAATGTGATGTTGTTCTGTACTTTTCTCAGCATACTTTCTCAGTTTTAGTCACTTTATTTCTGCTGAAACAACCTCTGCAGCACTAAAAAATCATATTTAGGCTCCTGGAATTTGTTAAGTTTATTTCCTGTAACATTTATCTTGTGGGGTAAAAATAAGCATAACACTGTACTATTCAGTTGAATTACAGGTTGTCAAACTCCTAAAAATTCAGGGCTGCTTTAGCCACTGCCCTCTCTAGATGTACTGTATACAGAACATCCACATGACCGTATAACAGGATGTACTGTGTGAAGAGTATATCCTTAGCACTGACAGCCTTAGGACGTCAATCTTTCACAAGTCAATGCCTGCAGAGCCATTCACAGTGGAAGTCTAGGATGAATTTAATCTACTTCTATGATAAGTTTTGATACTTGTACAATTTATTCCAAAAGTTTGGAATATATACACCAACTGAAAAAAAAGGAACAACTTTGTCCCCCTCAAATGTTTGGCTCACATTCATGTTTGGCTCACATTCATGTTTGATCTGGATGAGGAAAACTTTTCATGAAATTTGTGTTGTCATCTACAGGAAAGGAAACATTTAAACAGATAATTCCAGATTAATGCAGCGAATTTATCAGTGTTTTTTATTGTTTTTCTTTCTCTATGCTTACCTTTGTTTATTGTCTTCTGTAGTTATCTATCAGTACAATATTCTTGCTTTGGAGCATCAATTTTCTCCAGGTAAGTACTGAAACCCATACTCACTGAACTTGATTACAATTAAGTAAATTAAATACTTAAATTTAAGTATGCAGTGACTGTGACTTCCTCTATTCAGACAGATATCTATACTTTCTTCAGTAGGATTTTAAAGCTACTATAATTCAGGGTAACATTAATGCAACCATAAGCTACTGACATTTACTGATTTAAGTAAATCCCAGGTTTAGTTTATTTTGATGTCTGTGAACAGTGACCTTTTCACATGCTCCTAAATTTGGAGGGTTTGATATTAATTCAATAATAAATTATGGTTTAGACTTTTTTTTTTCCTTCTTTTGTCCCTGGCAAAACGTACTAAATATGAAGCCTTGCTGCTGGTAGATTTACACATTCATACCCATACAAAAAGCAACTCAGTATAGCTACAGAAACTGCCTCATTCCACAGGCGAAGCAGTAAAACTCATATACCATGAGCTGTCAAAAGCACCTGGTAAACAGATTGAATAATACGGCATTTCTTCTCTAGCATCTTTCTCAAAGGATGACTCCATATGCAACTTAAAAAAACAATAATAAAATAACCCAATGTTACTGTTGTAATCATGATGCAGATGTCTTTTACAGTTTAAATGATAAAGGTTTGTTCTTACTTTCTTAAGACTAAGAACTTACCACTAGGTAATTTACCTACTATTATTTCCCTCACTATTACATATCCATGAGAAAGCAGGGTCAGTAGTTTTTAAAAGTTGCTTGTAGTAGCATGAGCCATGCAGTTCTAGGATACTTCGTGCCAGAGTGTCGCTATGTACTGAATACATTGCATTCAAATTTAAAGCAATATTCATAATTTTTAATTCACTTGTGGATAACAGAGTAGGTGTCTGTAACCTCTGGCTTGGTCTCAAACAATTTACTGAATGATGTGAAGGCTACTGAATTTTAATTAGCAAGTAAAAAATTGTGTTTTCATCAATTTGTGGCAAGTACTGGTTAAAGATGACACATGTATCCTGTATTATGTTAAGCTGCTGCTGTTTTTTTCTTTTGAAATCATTCAGAAATCCAGACTTACACTGACAAAAGGCCAGATAAGTGAAACTCGAATTTTCAGCAGCAGGGCTATTGTTTGCTGGATGTTTAGTAATACAAGTTAATATGCTGGGCCAAAGAGATTATTGCTTCTGCTGCCTGCCTTCCCAGAGCAAGAGGTTACTACTAAAGGTGACAAAAAGGACATAGGCTTGCTCATTAGCTATTAACGTTCACAATCTGGCATATTAGCTTGAACAGAAATTATGGCTGTTGAATTTAATATGTGAAGCCATTAGTCTGGTCCAGCAGAGACCAGGTCATGTTCAGTTCCGCCCCAGCCCACAGTAGAGGTGGTACACTTCAGTAATAGCTTTGGCACAAAACTGGAGATAGAAGTGGCTATAACAACTGCCGTTAAATCTAACAAAGCCTGTCTACAGACCTTTTAGACTGTGGGAGCCACTCCAGGTCATTCATGTTACTCAGATTCTTTATTTATTAGACTACAGAGCAAGCAAGCTTTGAGGTAAAGATAATTTATTTGTAAAATGCATACTGCTAGCTAGATTTAATTATTTGTCAGATAAAAGATTACTAAATTTCCCTCTAGTAATTAATGTGCATTTTTAGAGCAGTTTTTTATCTTGCATGAAACAGTGGTGCATATAGTTCAAAAACTATCAACAGTTAATAGTTATGTCAACTGACCAGCAATGTGGATAAATACATAAAAATGTGAATAAAAGAAGAGTTTGAAAATAAAGAGCATTCTGAGAATGCTAAAAAATATAACATGGTATTCAACTCATACGCTTGCCTTACAGAATTATCTTTTTCCACTGAACATGGTAACTTATATTTTAAATGGAAATTAAGATCTGCAGTTCCTGGGTTTTTAATCTACTGCCTGTAGGTTTTTGATTTTTTTTTTCTTCAAACCAATTCAGGTATAAGAATTGGGTCTTTACGTTTGGCCAGGGTATTTTGTTCTTTTATAAAAGTTTCAAAGTCATCAAGACTTAAGAAGCAGCAATTTTGTATTGATTCCAGTTTCTAGACTTTCACTGTAACCAGCATTGTAAAAAATGACCTCATAACGATGTCAGAAAAAAAGTCCAGTAAAATCTTTATCACATATAAGTCAGTAACCAAACTAATGCTATCACCACATGAATACACATAACAGTATCACAAGGTTAACTAAGAAGAAGGGAAATTAAACACACACCGAAGTCATTAAATGCTCACTGATGAGCTATTGTAAAGAAGCAGCAAGAGACTTTTGAAGTGGGAACGCTGTAGAAACATTATCTTATTTTCATCATTCCTATCTATTACTCTATTTATAGATATATGTCCGAGGTTGCTACAGCATGCACAATATAGCCATGTGGAGAAAAGTTGTGCTCGCTGGCAGTATAATTGAAGCAATATAATGGAAATAATTCTTTTGACTTACTGACTTGTGCTGTATTTGGACCGAGTAACTTAATAGCATTGGGTTGTTGAACTGAGTGATCACATCACTGCAATAATGGAATAGCTGTATTCATTTGTCTACATCTACATATTAGTGTCTAAATTTCTGGCTTTCGTGTGCAAAACCCAGAGTTACATTCATTGAACAATGCATAATTAGAACTACATTGCTCAGAACACAAAATCATGTGATAAACACTGTCAGCTGTGTTTAATAACAATATGCATAAGGGATGGCTCAAATTCTGCCCCTGTAGCTTTAAGATGAATTAGGAGCCCTTAATGTCTGCAGTCGATCCAGAGCTAAGAATCTGTTCCTGAGGACAGAAGTCTTTATGTAGCCTTTCAAAATTATAAGCAATGCTCGTTCATTTCAAGGTATAGCCACTGGATTCCAAAACAGTAATCTAGAGACCTTTTTGCTATCTTTCTGTCTTACACTTGTTTTGAGATGTCTCCTCTTTAATATGCCATGCAGAATAGCCTACAGGTCAAGTTTTGGGAGATAGGAGACAAGGTTTTTAGCTTACAGTAACAAGAGTTCATGTAATTAAAAAAAGCACACGGCATATTTGAACTGTCTAATTCACTGTCATAGAGTATTGTGGATGTCAAAAGCTTACATAGTTCAAAATCAATTTGATGAACATTGAAAATAAATTCATAATGGGTTGTGTAAGCAGAAGGGCTTGACACAGTTTGGTGGAAGTAAAAGTGCATAGCAGGGAAGTACCATTGTATGATTGCCTTATTTCCCTTTCCAACCTTCAGACAACTCTGGAGACAGAATCTTGGGTCAAACAGACCTTTGATACAACCTAGTACAACTGCTTATGTGCTATATGTCCTTATGTCTGGCAGTGTGTTTCTGAAATGTATCATCCCTCAGTTTTTATTAGCAGACTGACCAGATGAAGAAACTTCAGGAGCTCTGGGAAATGCTGCCTACTTCTGGTACTATGAACTTGCTATACAGGGAGTTTTCAGATCAAAAAGGGCATCTTTTTTATTTCATCATTAAACCTTTATTGTCATATATTTTTAACATCAAGCTAGTAAGCTTAAAATTAAGAATTAGTTACTAGCCAATCAACTGCATTATAGAACTACACTCTCTCTCTCATTCTAAGTACACTGATGCTTACTAGCAAAAATAGCGTGATCTTCAGAAATACTTAAGAACATCATTCTCCTGTGTTAGTCTGGAAAGATTTATGGAAAGTAGTGGTGCAGGTATATGCTAAACATTAAAAATACAAGCTATCAAACATAAACAGATTCTACATCCTGCCATATCAACCCATTTAATCCATTTCAAATAATCTGCCTTCCAGAATCTTAAGGGCAAAGAGGGAGGGAATCTGATTTGGTCACAAGACCAGGAGTCATTAACCTTGAACGCTAAGTCACTGAACTTCTCAGGGAGAGCAATGCTACTTAATAATTAGCCATAATCTAACATATTCTGTTTTGCCAGTATCTGTAGGTGATTTCCCAAACACCAATGAAGCCACAAAGAAGAGTATTGTAAAAAAAGAGGTAAGGCAGAAAGATAAAGGAATCTGATCTTGTACTGCTGATATGCACAGCTTTTACACCTAACACTAGTTCATTTCTAAAACGCACCATGATATCCAACTCACTCGTGAAAAATTAAGAATAGATTCAAGAATCAGGTTCATGGTTCCAAAATGCATTCCATATTTACTCCAGCTGTGCTGGTGAGTGCTAATAAATATATAAAATACCTACTATTGTGGAAAGATAATTTGAACAGCAAGCAACTACGTTTAACAAGAAAAACACATATACCGAAAGTCACATATACACTAGGTGATATACATTTATAAATATATGTGGAGTCAGTATTTCAGAATTATTTCTCACAATAATAAATGTGATATGTAATTCAAAACTGTACCAGAAGAAAAAGAGCCTGCTAGCACTCCAGTGAAAGTCACTAATGCCCCAAAATAAAATGCATATTAACATGTTTTAACATACAAGCATCTTTTCTTCAAAGTCAAAATGTCTTGACCTTTTAGAGGCAGCAGAGAAATCTAGGTGTCTAATCATTTAGTTCATAGTTGAAAAATACAAACTGTGTTTATGCTAGAACCACAAGGTGTATTGTTCTGGCAAACTATGTGTGCATTAGGTCATCCAGTGATACAACCTGTTTACACCTAGCTGCAATGCTGTTCTAAATATAGACACATTCAAAGCAAGTCCTTGCATTCAGTATTATCATCATTGATTATACACTAAATATTCAGACGCTTCAGTGTTATTAAGAGTATATAACTGAAATGACATGGGCAGTATTATTCTCACCAGTGTAGGTTAATGGAAGGAAACTCATCCAATCATCTTTTCACTAGTAGTCTTGTACTTTGAAAAGCTTTTCCTCATGCATATGCACAATGCGACAGTCTGCTCTGAAAAAGACTGGGCTCCAGAAATGGGAAGCTGGACCACATGCTCTTTTATTAAATACATTCACAGGACAAACTCTATCACTGAAAACATCTGTAGTACAAGGTACGATTTCAGTTTGCAAATGAATTTAGAGTAAATAGAAGGTTCTGTCCCATGCACAATGTCGTTATAATATGATATTGCTATGGAATCAAAAGAAGTTTTATACGAACTGTTAGATGGTATTTTCTTTCAGAGTCCTTGTACATTGCATTTTTGTTACGGATGGTAAAATCGTGCTAAATGTGAATGAACCCAAATCGCAGGGATTCACAGCACTTGTGCCAAACGGACATCAGGGGGAAATTTAGGCGAGTTGGATCAAAAGAATTCTCCATCTTACCATTAATGTAGCACACCTGATCTACAGTAACAACAAAAATTTACCGTGTAAAAGTATGTTTTTCTATTAAGGATATCTACTTTCAGAAACATCTTTCTATTTAGAAAAAATAGTTGTGATGAATCCATACTCACACTTAGTCATATACAGTGCTAAGCTTCCTTAAATACTTTTTTTGTTCTTTTAAACACACATACTTTAGCACGGATATTTATGTCCTCTGAAAGGTAGACTCATCTAAAAGCTCCTTTAACATTCTTATCTCAGTGAAAGACCACTGGAAGAGATTAAATTTAAAGTGAAATTTGATAGCATTCAAAACGTCCTATCTCCTATTTCTCCTTAAGCTTAGACCTTTTTCTACCCCATTATTTAAGACAAAAGCAGCCACGCTTTTCTATATTTTTACAGCTTGCATGAACTGTAAGTAGGGGACAGAACAACGGGAGAACCATTTCCTTTACTCTCTAAAGCAGAAAGTAACGTAACAGTGTCTCATGTTCTATACCAATACCTCAAGAAGATTAAATACTTCAGTCCTAACTACTTCATCTTGGAAAGGAACCGTGATAGAACGTGAAAGGGAATTTTGTTTTTTCACAAAACGAGCAAACCCAGAGACACAAGGACTCTCACCTCTGAAATATTTTGCTGAAAATAAAATGCGATAGTACCTTAAACAGGGAAAATTCACAACTACAGGGTAAAAAGGATGAAATACAAAAATTATTAACCACCTACCTGAAAGCTGACTGCACTACGACGGAGTCCTCAGCTTCAGTGGGAACGCGAACAGAGGAGCGGCCCGAACTCCTGAGGCGCCCGGCCTGCTGAGGCGCCTGCGCGAGCGGCGCCGCCTGGCGGGAACGCCTCACCCATCCTCTTCCAGAAAGTTCTGCGGCAGCTGCTGTGAGGGAGGTGCGCGCCCCCGGATCGCCTGCTCCTGACAGCTGTATCCACGCTGAGGTAAATGTCGGCCCACTCTTTCTCTCTTTCTCTCTTTCTCTCTTTCTCTCTTTCTCTCTCCTTCTCTCTCCTTCTCTCTCCTTCTCTCTCCTTCTCTCTCTCTTTCTCTCTTTCTCTCTCCTTCTCTCCTCTCTCTCTTTCTCTCTCTCTCTCAAACAACTCTACAAATATATACATGCACACAGAGCATATATAAATATAACTTTCAAGTAGAAATGGCAGTATCCTCACAGTAAACTGTGAGTGACAAAAATCAGTCATAAACTGACCAGATTACCAGAGTAATGGTAGTGTATTTGAACCAAGTGACTGCAATGTAATCAGTAATATTAAATTTAGGAAGAGGGAGGTTATGAAGTACAATTGGAATCTAGTAGGAATTAACAAAAAATAGCAAAACCAAAATGACTCAAACTCCTGTGTGTTTCGTTAAAGCTCCTCAATGTTCCCCTAGTTGTCAGAAAGGTCACCCTACTTGTAAGAGAGAGATGTTTATAAAATTACAGTAGCTGTTTGTCAACAGTGATATAACTGTTTATTTTGACTTAAAGAACAATTAAAGGAACTTAAATTTCAGTGTTAGTGTATTATATAGCTTAACAGAGATTATTAAATTATTTCGTGAGAGACACACATTACCAAGGCTGGATTTTTACTATCTGTGTTGAACAATGATGTGGTTTTATTATTATCATCTAATGATACCCATTAATTTTTTTCTCTTTAAATAATAGTTATCGTATTTAGGTGTATGAGTTCTAAGATCTTAAAAAAAAAAAAAGTAAAAGTCTAACTCAGTGTTTGGCATACATAGAGGCATTACAGGAATGCTTGCTACTGTTGTACAGCTGAAGAACACCTGAGAACTGTTACCTCTGTCATGCAATTTGAGCAAGGGCAGATTAACCAGCTGTCAAACAACCAAAATTTTTATTAAGTGCATTTCAGAAATAATTTGCAAATATGGCAGTGTTTCAGGGCACCTCTTTTTGTCGTATGATGAAGCTTGATCATATCTTGGTTGTGTATTGCTTGGCTAACAGCCAGAAAGTAGGTCCCTAGCTTCCTTCCTCTGTTACTAGAAATAACTTTAGAATATGTTCTGTTTAAGAACATTTTTAAGATTGTACATAGTTGGTTTGTTTGGGTTTTGTTTTTTTTTAATTTATTTCAATGGTGATTTAGCAGGAAAAGAATTTGATGTGATACACTTTATAGTTGGCAACAGTGGTGAAACTAAAGCATTTGTGCATGGGGAACAGTTTAGAAGAGGTGCTTAAATGCATAGTTATGTAGCAGGTAGCAGTTAATGTGGCTGAAGTCCCTCTTTAGTCAGTTTATATTACATAAAACATTTGTGAGGTGTCTCGGTTAAGTGTTTTTGCAGACCATCACTATCTGTTGCAGTTCCTAAAAAGCAATCAACTAATTAATTGAAATGGTACCACACTCATTTATTCTCATTAGAAATAATAAGACACTTGGTGTCACTAGTCCTGTGGTTGTGCCATCCCATTCTGAGATGAAATTGTTAAAGACCATTAAAGACCGAAATATATCTCGTTATTTTAGGTGAAACTGATATCAGCTGTTTGACATTATCAGCTGGATTTGGTTGCTTAAAACCTTGTCTTATGTTAACTGTTCATGTTGAAATTTCAGGTTAGGCATCTGCCCTAGAGGCCTGTTTATCTTTTTTTTCACTTGAAAATTGCAACTATGAAAACTGAAACACAAAACTGAGTAGAGGGAAAATACCGTTCTGCCTCCAGTAAAATGTGTCATAGTCATTTTAGGAAATACTCATATTTCATATGCTTTGGAATAGTAACTTGAAAGAGGGGTTGGCTTTTGTCACAGTCCATCAAAGGTGTGACTTTGTCAAACAGTAGGCCTTGTGAGTATTTGGGTTTTGTCCCCATTTGCCAAAGTTTTGGTGCAACTCTGCACCTGAATTCCTAAAAAATGTAGCTAAAATGAGTACTTTGGGGTCCAGGAACACATAGAACATTCCTTGCACCTGTAGCTCTGAGTTAATACAGTCTGGCTGCAGCTGTGTCTAAGAGCTGGATCTCGGAGCTCACTCGGTTTCTTTAAATATCGTTCTTGCTTTACACCAGCAAATTTGGTAGAAGGGATTGGTCCATATGCATACAGATGGCATTGTATATTGTGTATGTATACTGATTATGTGGCCAGTACAACGGTGTGGGAAGAGCTCACTACTGGTACAGTGAGTCTGAAGGGAAGAAAGGGAGTTTTGTCAGAAGAAAATTGGAAAGCCAAGACTGGTATAGATTGTGCCTGAGTAAGGCAAAAATGAGTTCTGCAGAGGATAATTTCACATTATTTTTTTTTCTAAATACAGCAGTATGCTCCAGGCATACATGGATGCAGGAATTTACATTGAAAATTATTGAAAAAAAATGGTTAAGTCTTCCACATCCTAAAATTTAAGTCTTAATTTTGCAAGTAAGTACTTTGCATATGCCAGTACTTATGAGTTACACTTTTTGTGCTATCCCTATGCCTGATTTCTTGGCTTAAAAAGAACAACTCTCATGTTAAAACTATGTAGATACATATTTGTTTATATTACCCTCTATGTATGTATGTATGCCAGATAGAAGAAAAAACAATGCATCAGAATTACTCTAGTAACTGAGCTTTTTGGTGCTTTGCTTTGTGTTCTGACATTTCATTGTTTTTTTTCCTTTCCAAAGCAATTGGAAAAATGTGGTAAATCTCAGCCACCTGTTTGAATGTTTCATAATGCAAAGGGGGAAACTTGGCCTAGTTGTTTCAGCTAGTAACGGACAATTATAAGATGCTGGAAAATCTCCCTTAGATTTTGTACCTGTGACTGCCAATTGAATGAGTTATTCTGCCCTGTAGGTGTTGGATCAATTTGTTATAGTGCTGCATCAGTAATTAGAAACTACTTGATTGTATACAGTCTTATAGTACTATGCTTGAAAGGCACAGCAATTTTCTGTGCCTTCCAGAAGCCCAAGGAGAATGTTGCAGTGCCCTGCAACACCCATGTAGCTATACGCTCTTAAATCTTTAACAACCGTTTTATCAAACAGGTTCTCCCGTTATTCTGCGTGAAAAATCAATTTAAAAAATGAAATGCAGAAACGGTTTTGGGTTTTTTTCTGGAATTAGGTATACAGATTTTTTCTGATTTGTCAGAACAAGAAAGCCATGAGCTGCATTTTCTGCAGAGTACTTCCCTGAACAAAGCTGAAAGCAGTGGTGTTTGAGGAATAAGCCCTGTTGAAATTTCATTGCTGTCAATGTGAGTAGATAGATCATCATCTTGGTCTTCCCATATTAAAGCTATGCTGCTTTTTTGTGATGTACGAATTGCCTTGGAAGAAAGGAGATGACTTTTATTTAAGTAGGTTAATAGGTCCCGTCGTTTCCAAAGCTGAATTTGTTTGGGTTTTGGTGGTGAACTTGTGAAGGCTTACTTGTTTTAACAGCATAGCAGGGTAGACAGGTTTTCCCAATGGCACTGACATTTACTGTAACTTGTGTGTATCTATCGTACAGCTTTAGTGTTCTGTTCTTCAGAGAGTTCAGCTCTGCTAAATGAGCCCTCTAGGTTTGATTGGAAGGCTTGGAATATTGTGGATATACACTTGCTTGGCTGAAGGTAAAAATCTAATGAGAGGCGGAAGGGGTTGGGGCGGGTGGTGTATGTATAAAATTTATATTTCTACTTTATCTGGGAAAATGTGTTTTTCTTCAGAGCTCAAATGACAACTCAAACTGATTGTTTCATATGCACACACTATTGACTATGTGTTCTTCCTCTCAAGATGAATAGGAGACTAGGTTTTATTCTAAATCTTACAAACGGTGCTCAAATTTCTATGTGTACAAACTGACAAAAAATTTTCTGTGAACTAAGCTTTTAAAAACTAGGGAAAAATGCTCTGCCCTTTGTTTATTACATGCACTAGGTAGGCAGACAGTGTATATGTAATGTGAGACAAAATTTCTATTTAGATATATGTATGTGTACATACAGATCTATTATTGATTGTAGGTGTTTTCTTATGTCGCTACTATGTATTTTATCTGATATCTTTGCATTTTAGTGGTTATGAAAAATCTCTTTTTTATGTACAGAAAGTTCAGTAGAGTTATTAGTGTTGTACATTGTTGAAAATAGTAATAATAATATCCTGTATGTGTACTTTCAGAAATAGAATCTTGGGGCTTATTTGTAAAAGTATTTGGGAGAGAAACTCAGTTTGTGCCTACAAACTGAAAATTCTGACTAGAGTTTTGATATAGTGAGATTCATTAATGTTCAGGGAAAATGCAATGTCAATATTAAGATACAGAAAAGCTTTATTACGAATACTTGAAATTTCTTATGTCATTTCAGTAATGATGTAGTGGTTTAATTTTTTTTACTCTTTTGTACTCTGTCTGGTTTTAGAACCTTGACCATGTCCGCATTGAATTCCTTTAAAATGAAATTAAACCTTCATTTTTCTCTTTGATAATGTTTTAGGGTAATGTTTGGATTGAGTAATTAGTTTAAAAGATGATAAGAACTAGAACAGTGTCCAAAAGTGCCTCTGCTACATTATGGATTTAAGACAATGCCCATAATACAATGCTTTAACTTTTGGTTAGCCCTGAGTTGGTCAGTCAGTTGGGCTGATGATGATTGTAGGTTCCTTCCAACTGAAATTCTTTCTCCTCTCTCTCTCCCCTCCTCTCTTATTTTTTTCCCTGATAGGCAGTTTGTTTTGCTGCTTTTTACTATTATCGCAGAGGAATAAGCATGATGTTTAACTTGAACAATGGACTAAGCAGCAGCAAGCTGAACATTTAACTTACTGCAGGAAAATGTGTTTCTGTCATTATAATAGTTATGCTGCTGTTTCTTGTAGTTCATCCCATTTCACAAACTATGGATGTTTCTCGGAGCAGAGCTACTTTCAAGTTCTAAAATTAAACCAGACACCTCTTCCTCGCTGGCCAAGCACGAAAAAACAGAATAAATTAAGAAAATAATGAGTCCTTTATTCTTCTGAAAACAAAGCAACTTTTTTTTTACTGCTCTGTAAAGAAGAGTGTCATGATTAATTTCGAAATAAAACAAGCCTGGTGTTTGAGTGGTGTATTTGGGAGCAATTAGTTGAGAGCTTAGAGGTCAGGTGCAAAGGGGATTGGAGCTTAAAGGAGGAAGTTGCGCGATGGCCACAGCTTTAAAACACTGCCCTGCTGAATTTGTAAAACTTACAGGAGCCTGGTTCCATATGTCTGTTTGTTAAGGATCTCTGACAACAACAGTGCTGTCACATATTTTCAACTTTCCTTCTGCTCCATCCATATCAGCATCATATTCAGAAAGCTATGAAGTAGATTTAGATCTAAGTCTCCAGGTTTCTTGTCGGCCTGTCTGGAAAGCAGCAAAGGTTGAGGGAGCATTTAAAATAATCCATCTCTGGATGGCAGGAGAATAAAGAAGAGATGGAATGAGTAGAGAAAGGTGTAGACTAAAGGAGAACAGTAATATGGCACTTGGAAGGAGGAGGGGAAAGGATAGGCAGGATGAGAAAAAAAGCAAGGAGGTAATAAAAGCAAAACCAAAAAGGATGTGTCAGATTCAGGACTGGAAAATACTGCAGGAGGACAGAAAATGTTGCAGGGGCAATATACAGAAATGTACGTTGAAAAAAGACGTAGGAAGTGTTACAGTTTTCCTTGCATCTCCTGATGAAAGAATGAAAATGATACAGCATTTCTGTACACACACAAAAAAGCTGCATCTGCTGCAACTGGATTCCATTCCCAACTTTCTCTTTTTGAAGAGTGCTGGGAAGTGAAGAGAATGTAGGAAGGAGGAGGGTGTTACTTCTCTAATGAGGGAGAAAGTGGGTTTTGGAAATCCTTACTTCTACCTCACTTTCATGTGTCAAACTTCGTATTCTTGCTATTCTCCAAGGAGCTTCCATGGAGTTTTGCTTCTGTATAATAAATGTTCTCTATATTAATTCTTAAAGTTGAATGGTGGAGTTTGGAAAAAGAGATGATAGAAATAGTATTTTACTTAGTATGTGTGTGTTTACCCTTACTATTCTTTAAGTACTTCTGAAAATAAAGAACAGTATTCTTAGAAGTATTAACATTAGTGATCCTTCTTAATATGTGATGTATGTTTGCCATACACTTGGACGTAATACTGTTTGCAAAAATCTAAGTTTGGAGTCGGATCAGGGAGTATATCTTCAGTAGTGCTGTAAGTCTCATGTCACTTCTTATTCATTAGATCTCTTATAATTTTGAGTAAGGTGATTTCTTTGTAGTGTAGTTTGCAGGTTTTGTAAAGTATTTTGAGGTTCTAAGATAAAAGAATAATACTGGGGAATTTTGATTTTTCTTTCCCCTCTAGCAGGAATCTATACATTCACCTCTGTAATTCCTTGGAAAGGTAATCTGAAAATACTTACCTCCAAATTTAACCTGCATATTAAAGAAAACGTCGACACTGTGAGAGAGTTAGTATTTTCCAGCAAATTACTTAACATTACTATCAGCAAGGCACTATTATACTAGCCACAACACAAATACAAAAGCATCAAAGATAATGACAGCTGTTTATCTTTTTGTGATGTTAATGCATAACATGTGACCAGGGCCAGATAAGCAAGGCCAAGCATCAGTGCTGTGCATCAGGTTCTTCACGCAAGAATTAAAAAAATCCAAGAGCACAGAAGACTCAAAGATGAACTCTGCAGCTCGTTTCAAATATATGTATTACTAAGATCTCATCACAAACCCTTCCTAAGCAGTAATCTGGCATCTCCTGATTAAAATACTGCTGAGTATTGGAGATATTCAGGCATCTCTAAGATACTTACGTGTGTATTCCTTATGTATGTCAGAATTCATTACTTTAAAAAAAAAAATAGTTTTTCTGCTGGCAGCGTTATGGTTTTGAGATTTACTTGCCACCCTTATTTTTCAACATAGTTGCTCAGAGAACTTAAAATCAAGCCTGCCTATTTTCAGCTCAGTTTTTAAAAATATATTAAAAATGTGCAGTTGTTCAAATTGTCATGACAAGTTTCCTATGCCATAATTTGATGCGCTTGTTTAAAAATGCAGATATGTATTTAATATATGACAATACTTGCTTATGAAATGGCATGCTGGGTTGTACTTGGATTTGAAAGTCTATGCCAGCAGAAATTTTGTTCTCTTAAAAGGCATCAACAAGGAAAGGAGTAGTTTTATATTTGGTTAAGAAATTAAAATAGCATCCAAGAAGTAGTATTACACATTTTGTTTTAGAGTGGATAAAGGACATTTTCTTTTCTTCCAAGTTGGAAAATTAAAATCCCTTGGAATATTTTAAAACATTTAACTGTGGTTAAGGGATTAAATGAAGCAAAATGGTTTGCTCTGTGTTGAATCAATCAGAATTAAAGTTCATTTATAAGTGACAGGTTTTCTGTGCACAGCAACTTTCTTATAATACCTGTGGTGTAAATGACTCTTCTTTTTAATATGCCATGTTACCTGTGTTTAATGAAGTGATTTAGGTGAGTTATTTGTGAATTTGAATTCTAAATAATATGAAAATTGCTTTTCAGTAATAGGTTTCTTTCTCAAGATGAGCTAGGTGGCAGAATTGACTAAGAAAGTGGTGCTTAGTTATTCCATAAGCTGTGAATGCCAGTTTGTTCACTGAATCATGTAAAATGCAGTCCATTTTGACTTTATACCTTACAAAAAGGAATTATCTGCTTATATAAAATACATCTTGTAATATTTTATGCAGAATACCTTAAAGCAGGTGTATGCTAATTTCCAAAAAGCTATAAGCTCTCAGTGAGATGGGAAAATACACCTTGTTTTGCAAATCCAGTATGGTTATTTAACAGTTCTAGTGATACAGTTATTTTTCATGTGTATTACACAATGCAAGGTCTACAGAAGGATTTTGCTGATAGCATATTTCCCTGAGGTTCTCCACACTGCCTGCCCAAGTTTGACTGCTTTATATGCTCAATTTTTATTGAGGACAAAGGTGAAGTGTGGATAGGAAAACAAGGATGACAGATGTTTGTCATTACTGCTTAATGCTCTACCAAACAGTTCTTGGATACTAAGATGGAGTGTGTGGTGTGAAAACAGAGTAAGAACAGGTTTTTAGCATAAGTATTGTTGAGTCAGTTGCTTTAAATACGAGCATGTGGCCATTAAATATGGAGTAGTGGTTTACCTGTAGTTTTGAACATCAGTGAAAGAAGGTACATTTCCCATGAAGCGTTCCTATTGGCAATTGTTATGGTTTAATCTAGGAAAAACACCATGTCATAACTCCCTTCAAGTCCATCTTTTTCAAATAGGCTAGAAAGGACTCTGCTTTTGTTATATTGATGGAAGACTAGTCAAAAAAAGGTATTCTGGCTTTTTTTTTTTTCAAAAACCTATCTCCCATCTCTTTGCCTTAATCTCTGTCTGATGTAGTAACACAGCTCTGGAGGCATAGAGAGAGAATGTTGTCTGGAGGACTGAGTATGAGTAGCTGGGAATCAGGAACTCCTGGAGTTTTTACCTCTGCTGCTCAGTTCTTTCATTTTATTACATTTGTTGAGTCACTAAAGTTCAAACTCTTTTTTTTTTTTTTGCATAAAGTTGATGATGCTCGGTGGTGATGATGCTAGGTGGTGATAACAGTCATTGTTACTGTACTGGCTCATTAATCTTTTTGTAAGACTCTTCTGTGAAGGACTGTTTTAGCACACAGACCACCTGATGTAGTCTGTGTATGTATGAGAGGCTGTACATCAAACGGGTTGGTGCGATTCATTCTGGAATACCAGTCTCGGTCCGTGATAACAAGCAGGGTAAAGTAGAAATAAATACAACAATTAAAAGAAAATTATACTGATAGATAATGGTAGACCAGAACATGTATTGTTCATTATCCAGAAAGTCTAGAAGGATGTAATTGGTAGACTGACTGGGCATTGATTGCTAAGCAGAATAACCTTTGAATGAAATCTGTATGAGAAAGCAGCCTTTTTGTCAACCTCTTTTCTTAAAGGACTTATTTAAAACTAGTCTAACTCTGCATAAGCATGAAGATTTTTACTTAGGCTACTGTTATGGAATCGGTACTTACCGAGAATAGAGATTACAGAGTGCTTCCATTCTGAATTCCAGAATTTAAGGTACCTGATATTGTGTCTTTATATTCATTTGCAAATATGTGTTCTGTTACTGAAGTTATACAGGGTGTTTAATGGAATTGGCTTTCCAATAAAGGGAAACAATATTGAATTTATTAATCTGAGAGTTATTCCAAGACACAATCTTAGAAATGGCCTGCTGGGAAACAATTGTTATCCAGCTCACTTTGGGTATACTCTCCATTAGTCAATATGTGCTTTTAAGATTAAATTTGTAGTTATACTGTATTTTGTCCCTGTTTTAAAAGTACTGGTGTATTTCTGTTCTTTCTGTTCTGTACAGTATGCTTGTTGAACACAGAGCTTCATTCCCTATGATCACGGCCCAGTTATGTTGAGTTTACTAACTTGGTTAATAAGAATACAAATAATAATTCGTAGTCGTCTTCTGTAGTTAGCAGTGGTAGCCCATTATAAGTTTCCTTGGCAGCACATATGGTAGGTGATAAACTAACTAATAAAAGTGCCACATGGAGCATAGGTCTGCTTTTATTTTTTTATGACTGTTTCTTTCATCTGATGCATAATTAATGTGCAAGGTTCAACATTGTTTTGTTTATGATTTTGGCTTCTGCTGATGTATTCTAAGCTGTAAATGTTGTGTGAAAACAATGATTCCCTGACTTTATCAGCTGCATTTGTTCAATGACCGTTGTATAAAAACAGCAAATGAGGTTGTCAGAACAATTTTTAAGAATTTTTGTATTCACTGTTTGAGTCTTATTACTAGTTCTATTAACTGAGATTAAAAGTAACTGTAAATTCCACTATAGGCCTTTTAGCCAAGCAAATGCATTAACTTTTTTTTTTTATTTGCTGTTCAGAAGTTCATGCTCTTTAGCTGCTTTTTAGTCCCATCTTCACAAAGGATGAGATGCATCTTGCAGTCTTCTGCTTGTAAGCTGGCTTTTCCATTGTCTGCCTGCTTTAGTAGAAGCAACTGCAGCTCTTCTGCTGGTTTGAGAACTTCAGTGGAACTCCAGGTTGACCTTGCACAAAGATGAGAAAAGGGACATCCATTTTGTATGTCCATTTATTCTCTCTCCTGTCATGGAAAGAAATCTTTGTAGTGATATTGCTTCATATTAAAGTGATACAACTCCCCCCCCCCCCCCCTCGTCTTTTAAATATGATACTTTATGGTGCCTGAAGTGAAAATAGTTGACAGAGTACATCCCAGATGGCATTTGTAGAGTTTCAGCCATTCATCTTAATCAGAAGTTATCTGTCTTATGATCAGCATGTTAATGATAGTTTTCTGAGGCTGCTGGTCTATCACTTCTGTCCCCTTCCATAATTAAATGAATCTGCATTTCTTGAGTCAAACTTCCCATGTATGAGCCCTTCTATTGTGTAGTTTCAAAATTCTGGTAGTACAGAGACAGCTGTATAGGTATGTAACCACCATATCAAAAAGAAATCTTCAGCTTCACTATAAATACTCATCACATATTTGGTGCACTGTAGGGAGTCTTAATGAACAAACTCTGCCAGGCTCTAACCTACTGCTTGCTGTTGTCTTCTCAATTACAGCTGGCTGGATTTAGGTGCATCACTTGTGAGATAGATCCAATCATTTCTCAGTGAAATTTCTTCTGAAGGAGGAAATGCATTTCCAGATTTACAAGGAGAGATTCATGAACTTTTAATGTTTTCTCTTTTCTCCCTTTGCTTCCAGCTTGTTTGTCCTCCTTAATGTTGCTGACTGGGCATAGGACCTTCTGCTTGGAAACTTCCATTCAGCTGAATAGATACCACTGCTTAGAAAAACGTCCATTTCCTACATGAGTACATTGGGTATTTTAGAGTAGAGGAATCTTCAGTGAACACTTTATCTTCAGCGCTGTTTACATGTAGATGTACATGACAAAACATGAACGTATTTCCTTCTTTAATACAGAGATAGGATATTCACAGTTAATAATGCATTTATGTTCAAATCACGCATGTCTGATTGCTCTACCCATTTTATAGAAAGATGCCTAAAGATGTGAGTTATTGATGGAGAAGGAGATTGGACCCGCGTAACCCAAGGTGTAGGACTGTGCTGTTAGCTATGCAGACTTGTTACAAATAATCCTTAAATAGTAAAGTTCACAGAGACAAAGTGCTATAAAGGGAAAAAAATTAGTATTAGGTTTGTGAATCTGAAGGTTTAAACATTTCTATACTCCACCAGCAATAGCAATTTCCTATGCTGGGGGAAGAAAGGAAGAAAGAAAAAAAAAAAAGAAAAAAGAACCAGATGTGCCTTTTGGTTTTTCAGAGATCTTGAAAGACTTTTTTTTTTTTTTTTTTTTAAGTCTTACTGTCTTAATAACAAAAGGCAGCTTCATAGAATTATGACAAATTTAAAAATCTGTTTTGTTTCCTTTGGCAATGAAATACTTGGTTGATAAATTACTTGATTCTTTATGTTGTTCAAATGCTTGTGGACACAGCGTTAACATAAGGAAAACTAAACTGAAAGCAGTTTTATGCAGCTTCTTTTACTATACCCTTGAGCATTTTCTAAGTTTGCATTTAATCACAGAATCTTGTCCATGATATTTCTGACAGGTAATTTCCTTAATGCAGTTGACAGAGATGGATTACATGGAAGCCTATTGGATCCAATGCTTTTGTGTGCAAGTGATAAGACTAGATTAGGGTTATCTTGCTCTGAGTGCCTGGAAAGATACAGCCACCTAATAATGCCCCTGGTTATATGCACGGTTTTGTGGGAGCAGAAATTCATGGCTACATGCTGGCCTGCAAAAGTATTACCAGATTTTATTGCACCTTGAGAACATCTGGGGTAATGTGTATTTTTCTGTTACATGATATAAAAATTATATGTCAGAGAAAGACAAACGTATTAAATGTTTAGAAGATTGGAAAAGTGATAAGGCAGGAGGCAGGCACATGGGATTTAAAAATAAAATTATTTTTGTCATAAACATTAATATTGTTCTTATTTTGCAGAGAAATAACAAAATAAGTAGCAGTTTGCTTTTTAGCTGCTGAAAAGATTCATGTAGGAAAATTGCTGTTGTCTTGCTGCCTTAATAAAAGACACTAAGCCTAAATGTTCATAACCAGGATGCTTTTTGAAACAGAATTTAATTATAAATAGCAAAGTCTGAATAAATTTTAGATCTCAATAACATTCTTTTGAAGCCAAGACTTTTTGAACACTTGAGTAGAAAGTGTATACAAAAGCTTGGGTGAAATAATTAAGAGCCATCAATGTATAGCTTATTTTTATTTACTTGTAGCAGGCATTCACTTCAGCTGAAACAGGATTTTTTCAGTGATCTCCAAGATCATGACAATTTTATAAGTTCTTCAAACTTCAACTGACTAAGAAAATTAGTTCCATGGGCTAATACCTAACAATACTGCATCAAAGCATCTGTTAATGGTCTCTCATTTGGAAACAGACTTACTGGAAAAATGAAGGTTGGAGAAAAGCACAGGTAATGTTCATAAAACATAGACTCTTGACACTCCCTCGATAATCAGAGGAGAGATGCGCCTTCAGGAGGCAATTCAGAGTAAGGGTCTAAATTAGATGATCTGAGTCATGTCCTGTGGGATCTTCCTTGTATCTCTCAACTAATTACTGAGAAGGCTAAAATGAGCAGCTTCCCTAAGCTGGCGTTAGCTTTTGTGAATATTTCCTGGAATACTGAGTTGCATAGCTGCAAGATTTCCAGGTTTTCCAGCTTTCTAGGAAGTTGTGCTACACTGTCTGTATAAAATGTTCAGAGGCTTTTTGGTGGGGACTGGGAGCGGGGATACACATACTGTATTTCTTGGCATCTTGGCTCTTAGCTTCTTTCTAAATAGTGGTGAAAAAATTCTTGTCATGTTATTTCTGGAAAACACAGCAAGTGGAAAAGACCATCCCTAAATTGCAGTTAAAAAGAAAAAAGGAAGTAAAACAAACAAACCTCAGACCACCAGAGAATATTTGGTTTTGGTGTGGTAGGGAAGCTTGGTGTCCTGAGAAGAGTCTTCACTTTACACCTCAGCCCAATAAAATACATTACCTATCTTTTCCCTGTTTTATTTACAAAGAAGAAAAAAAAAAGGCATTTTATACAGAGACTGTGTCATGAAAAAGGATCACGTAGGTGTTTAATATATGCTGTGATGAGTAATTTTGGTCATGGTACATCAGAAAGCTACTTTCCCCCGCCTTCTTTCTAATAAGAATTTTAATCCATTGATGACAAAACCTCTAAAGTATTTCCTTGCTGCATTGTGTTACACTGTGATGAATTATGTCTGAGGAGTTGTAAAATTTTCTCATAGCTTGTAATACCTCATTTAATGAATTGATCACACTGAAATGTAAAGATGAAGCAGCATTTATTTTGTATGTTGTATTGCATATAATTTTTAGACTTGACATTTATAGCCATGGAAGCTGTTATTTTACATATAATTTTCAAATGGTATCAGCCTTAAACACATTTAAATTTAATAAGCAAGTAGATTAGATTTGCTTTTAAGTTAGGCATATCATTATAGTTTGTGTTCCGTTCAGTAGGGCACATGCTTACTATTAAATGCAGTATTTAGTTGTCTTTTAAAACCTAAACATAATAAAAGGGGATGTATTTACAAAAGTAATTGAACATAGAGCTGCTTTCGGGGTCAGTGCCCCGGTCATGATTTTTGTAGGATGTAGGTGTTAAACTTGTTTTTGTTTTTTATTGAGAATTGCCCTGTTTTGAGGAAATATAAATGTAGGAGCTATATGTGTTTCAGTTATGAAAAAACAGATCTGTCGTAGTAACATACGGCCTGATCATCATCTCCTGCAGAAGAAAATCCATGGGACAGGAGAGCTTATTTGGAAACTCTGCATGATTCACCAGGCAGATTTTCTGATGCCTCATCTTTCTCATCAGAAAGAATTTGTAGCTGCCAAGGAGGTGGATTCTTACAGCCTTCTAACTATTTAAATGCCTTACCATTTATTAAAAAAACATGTTTTTAGTAGTGTGAAAAAAGGCAGACCTTTCTTTGATCCTGGTTTCTTTCACCACTAAAGAAACTTTACAGAACATCACATAGAGAACCTCTGCTATCATTGTGATCTGTTTGTGACTCCCACCTCAGAATCTTGGTGGATGTAGAAGCAGTTGAGAGAAACATAATAAAAATGTGAACTTTATAAAATCCCAGTGGACTTTTCTCTGGAGATTATGTTGCTTTTCCTAGTGTATCTGCTAAAAGACAATTCCAGCATTGTACTTGCTACTGTGGCACAAAATTAGACAGGATGCAAGTAAGAGGCTTTTCACCTTAACTTGGTCTGAGTATGAATTTTCTTCATATTTTTTCATTCTTTTTTAAAGATAAGTTTGGAAATACAGTACTGAGTTTTCCAGACTTTATGAAAGTAGTTTTCAGGTTTTATCAAAATAAGGCTGGTACCTGTTTTGCAAAAGTCCTTTCACTTAAAGCAGAAAACTTAAGCAGAAGACCTTGTCTTAGAATCTGCCTTTGAAGAATATAATTTCAAATTATGTTTTGAGAGTTTTGGTTTTTTTGTTGTGGTTCCCCCCGCTTCTTCCCTTAAATGTATTGTTTCACGTTGCATTCACATTCATCGAGTAGTTCTTTGGGTTGCGTGTAGTTTTTGGCTTTCCAATCTATCTGCGTTCATAGGCCTACCTAGCAAATTAGTAGACCTGATAGATCCTGCCAAATCCAAACCTCTTCCTATATATTTCTCTAGGGAATTGTTTTGTCTGTGAGCTATATAAGACAATATATAGTGAACAAGAATACACCAGACAAATACGCTGAAACATACAGTCTGGTTGAAGTATAAGTTACTGTGTAGTAGCTTCATAAAAACCAGCCCAAAACCCCCTTCTGTTCTTTGTACAGTTGATTAATGAAAGGGACGTAAGACGGATTGCACCAAGATTAGTAAAAAGATAGTGAGACAGACCAAAGAGTCATGCGTGTTGCTTAATTCTTACCATGCAATGTGGCGTGCTTTTGGCCTAAGCCAAATAGTAGAGCCTCTCAGGTGATGGCATGCTTCTAGAGATGGCAGATGACAGGCAGGACATAGCTACCAGGTATGGTGAGGTAGTGTTTTGTTCATGAGGATATGGACCGCAGTGCCATAAAACAGGTGCCCGTTCTGATTTGTTCCATAGCTATGAAGACCAGCTTTCATAATGGCATGATGGTACAAAACAGACAGAATCCTTATAACCAAGGAACAATGTCTAACAGAACTTAAGGAAACTGTTAAGTCTCTTGTCTGGGCTGTTCCTCTTACCTTACTACACTTAGATGTATTTTGTGCCTTTTTCATAAAGTTGATAAAAGGATTAAAGGAACTGTCACTGCATTGAACTTGAGTGTGTGGGGCAAAGGAGGGGAAAATGTGCTTCTTAAATTAAACCATCTGCCTCAGTTAACTGTTATTTACTATTAATATTTACTATTACTATTTAATGCCCTTGCATATAAACATATGGCTATCCACATTGTAAAAACTAAGCTATAATGAAAGCAGACTTCACAGTCACATTAGAAGATGGTTGAGGTGACTGCAGAAGGCTAAGGATTAGTTAGCTGATAAGTTTTCAAGGAACAACAAGATTTAGTAATCAAGAGGGTAACATAGAAAAGGCATCAGAAGAATAAGTTCTTTGCCATGGGGTTTATAAGAGTGTTATTTAAAAATTAGGTACACAGTTACTGTTCATACTAACGCATATAAATCACTGTGAATTTCATTCTGTGCATTTCACTAGATTATGTGATCTTTGAACTTTTCTTGATAATTTTTTTAGCATAGAAGATTGGCAATGTACAGTGTCAGCAAAATATGTCACGTAGTCATGAGGCGTAACTGAAGAATTGAATAATTTGTATCATGTCTTGCTCACAAGAATAATTAAATGGAAGGGCATTTAAGTTGATGGAACTACAGGGGTGACCACTGGCTAAATAAAATTGTCTCCCAGTTTTTTTCCTGTAAAATGACCATTGATATTTTGTTTATTTCTCACCCTTGTAAGTGTGTGTTTTAATATG
>NW_010559324.1:33486-39744 GCF_000687285.1 Phaethon lepturus | reverse complement strand
AGCAGGAATAACTTAATTACAGGAAATAGAAAATAATTCTAAACCAAAATCATTTAAAGAAGAAATTATGTATTTGTGGAGTCTAACCTGTATCTTTCATTTAAATACAACTTTCTTAATTCTTTTATCCAAGGAAAATGTGCTGCACAGTGGAATTACATTTAATAACAACAAAAAGTAGTAAAACCCCCCAAAACAACCTAATTTTGGGAGGGTTGTAGGAATGCAAGTTTACCTCAGCATTGAAGGAGCCGTTTAAAAAGATAAGAGCTTAATCCAGACATCACTGATGATGATTTCCTTCAATATGATAATAAATATACCAAAGTATCCTTTTATCTTTAATAATTCAGGATTCATTGAGCATTTAAAGGTTTTCCTGTTGTATCATTTAAGGAATCTGATAGCAATTTGTTAAAAATGGTGAGTGATGTGTCTTGACAATAGACCAAAGTACTACACAATATGTAAGGGATGCTGTTTCCAAATGGAAGTTGGTGCTCTCTACAGTACTTGCATAAAGGTTTAAAGATTTTCACCTTACTTGCTTGTCTCCTTGAAAACTGTAGCCATTAGGATGGCTTCCCATAAATTATTTGGAGGACATCCCCATAAATCAGTTATTTTATAGGAACCTCCTCAACCCTCCCCTTGAAATTATGTGTAAGAGGTCTACAAAGGAAGCTCTGTACAAAAGTAATATATTGCTATGCTTTATCAGTAAAAAAAAATCATAATAACTGTTTCTGAACAATAAAGTACTTCTCAACTGAGATTTATAATGTGTACCACCGTGATTTCCCAAAAGGTATACATTTGTGTTTGTAGTACAGTTAACAGAATCGATAATGATTTTAAGCTAATTCTAACATTTATATGTTGTTATTTAGTCTCTCCTTAAATGTGAAGAACATAGTATAATTCTTTATAATTGGAACTTTTTTTGTTATTTTTGCCCTGAAGGATACAGTTTTTAAGCTGAACATTTTATTTTTCATAGTCAAAACATTCTCAAGCAAGTTACTCTGTTACAGATTATTGCATTAGTCTTGAATATATTCAGTTATGTTTAGAGACCAATATCGATATGACCTATGAAAGCAAAGATGCCTACTGTAATCTGAGAGCAGAATCTGAATTGAGATTTCATGCTTTGAAGAAAAAATGAATACGCCTGAAACAGAATAAATTAAATGTGTATATTCAGTAATTCTGATGTTAATGAAAACTAGTTAGAGATTACACAGTGGAGCTCCATTAAGAACTCCAAAAATCCAGATCCAGTTGCTCACTGGCAAGTAGTGTAACGTGTGCCTGCAAAGCCAAGTAACACGAACTGAAGCAGCAGGTCAATGCACAGTAATTTCTGAGACTTCTTGGGCATTAGCTTCAGTTTGAGGGGCTTGGTCAGAAATATTCCCAGATTTCTAGGATTTCTGTGAAAAATAATTTTTTACAGTAGATGAGCAGAGCACTAAGCACTGGGTCTGAGTTGCGCATTGCACTACCCAAAGTTGCTACTGGTTGTCATGGTAACATTTTTAAATGGTGGTGGCTGTGGCTTGACATCAGAACGTTTTCTGTTAAGTGAAGATTTTTCTGAGATTGTAATGGAGTGTTTTAAGTGTGTGGACCTTTTGTACTCAATAAAGTATTTAGTAGGTTGTAGAAAATATTAATTTCTCCTCCCTTCAAGATAATACACCATGCTGTGTATTTACAGTTCTGTGCTAATACAATGGTATTCCTGGAAAAGAGTTAATCCATTCTTAAGAGTCAAATTTGTTAAAAGTAAAGTTGCTAATAATGCTTTAAATAGCAATTGTTGAAGTTGTTTCACTTTATCCTTTCAAAATACTGTGTGGCAGATAGGTTAAATTTGCTTCAGCTTTTTTATTCATTTAGTGAAGTAATGATTTTGCTACCCATTTGTATTTAAAGCTGAACTTAAACATCTATACACTGGGACTTTCTTGTTTTGAGTGACTGAAAATAAATGTGTTTACAATAGTTTATATTTTGGGAGGGCAGTGGTAAAAAGGGCTTACCTAAAAAGCTGTGAATGGAACATCTCTCTGTCAATCATACTTTGTTAACATACTTTGTTATTGATCATATTGTATTTGAGATGAAGCAATGTGAATGCTCTCTTATTCCTCACTTAGATAAGCTTTCGAAGGTGATCTCCAAATCATGTCTGCCACAGAGCAAGGATTTGCTGAGAGTGACAAACACCTGCTCACCACATTTCCTGTATACTTTTCAATCACTGAATTCCAAGGCTCCTGACAGAAAGGAAATGTCTTAGAAAACTCTCAGTAGTACACTTCAATACAGCAGGATACACTGAGTGAAAAGCAGAACTGTTTTTGCAAGTCAGGATTTATAAACTTTAATAATACACTTATCAGGAAGAAACGGAAATTCAGATTAGAGCGTTTGGAGAAATCATCTTGACGGGTAATACTAATTCATTTCTTCTTGCTATTGCATGGTTTCATTGATAGTTCACACAGTTTGATGGCCTTTTGGAGCCAATTTAGCCCTTTGTGGCTCATCATAATCTCATCCTTCATCCCTGTTATTTCAGAGGCTTTATGGAAATACCATGCAGATGTGTATGTGCTTAAGCACAGCTGATAACAGTGTCTTAGATGACCTCATCAATCTTAATGACATTTTCTACTAATACGCAAGAAGCTTATAATTTTTTTTTAGCTTCTTCGTTGTCTTTTCCTCTTATCTGTCTGTCTATCTATCCATCTATCTGTCTACCTATAAAAAAAAACCAAAACGATGCTTTAGCCTTGCCATGCTAAACTGAGTCTTCTGCATACCCACCAAGTATTTTTTAACTGTGTGCAGTTTTGCTGCTTCTTGGTCACTCAGCTGGTTTTTCTCATAGTTACTCTTTGCTGATTTAATTGCTTTGTCCCTACTATTTCTCTACACAAGCGTAATACATGAGGGATTGCCCTACAACTAGCTCATAGACCTAAAACTTGCAAGACTTTCAGAAATTGGAGAAACGGACTTTAAACTGCACCTTTCAACATCACCTTTCTTGGTCTTAGATGGAGGATTCTCAGGAAACAATTTTTACACATGTAAGGAAATACAGAATTTGTCTTAAGCTGTGATTGGTGTATAATAATGAATGTTTGTTTTTTTTCCTTTTTGTTTTATCATTAACAGTATGAATTTGGAATTTTGCAATGACTGGCTTTCCCAACTTGAGCAACTGTACTTTACATTTTTCTCACATTAACTTTATTTCAAAAGGACAGTGCAGTGCATACTTTTATTGAACAGTAAGAGTTAATCTTTTCAATGAAGCATTAAGATTGGATGTGTTTATTTTTGTTTCTGCGTTTTAAAAAAATGTAATTTATGGAAAAGCATCTTGAGGTTTAGGAAGCAATTTTCATTGTATCAAAGTGACCCATTCCAATCACTGTGAATTGGAATTTTGCCCAAAGTGGGGAAAACATAGCATTTTTAATTATATCATCATCTAGAGTGGCCAGGAAATGTTATGTGAAGTTAGAGAGAATACAAGGAACAAAATAATAATAGAAAATTACATTTCTCTATGTAGCATGTGAAAATACATCGACATGGTATGTTCAACTGCTTTTTAGACACTTACTCTTTAATGTCTTAACATCTCGCAAGGCATACAACTGTCTTGATTTAGCCCAGAGCACTGTACCTAACAGTTCAAGATGTAAGGAAGAATCAGTTTTTACTGTAACAATTGAGTCTCTTTTTTTGGGAAGAAAAAGACGAAGTATCAAGAACATTAACCTACAGATACAATGTATAAAACCTGTTCCTTAGAGCAGAAAAAATCCTGAAATTTTATCCTTATCTGACGGGACTACTTATAATCTTGCCTGATTGTTTTCTCAATTCAAAATACATTTCTTCTGTCCTCTGTAGAAGCTGACCCTCAACCTGGCTAGCCAGCTTCTGTGGTGGCATGGAAGCCTCCTTATATTCAGCTGTGTGTAAATACTTCTCTGTTGCATCGTGCTGTAGTTTTTGTTTTCTTACCTTCCTTGCATCTTATGTTTTTCATTCCAGTGCCAATATGTTCTGTTGCAGCATACCAGCTTGCCTATACTTTCTTTTGGGAGTCCTTTGTGGGTTCAATCTTTCTTCATAAAACTAGTCTTTAATTACTCAGGATATAATTTGGTTGCATCTACTATTAAATCAAAGAGTACTTCAGTTCTTTGGAGGTGTAGATACTGTTCTGTCAAATTATGGGCCTTTCTTTCACCTCTCTCAGAGAGAGTAAAGCTTCCCCCTTCTTTTTTGACTTAGGATATATGTTTCAGTTGTGGGGTTTTTCTTAATATTTTTTTTTTTTTTTTAATCCCATACTTGGCCAAACATACCTATGATAACTATTGACAGCTAAGAAGGGCTAATGCAGTTAGCTCATTACTGTCTCTTGAGAAAAGCATTAAGCAACCACTCTGTGGTAAAAACGAGCTTAATGGGATAGGCACAGCCCCCCACCTTCATCCTCCAAGTCTGATTTTGAAGTATACTGTGAAAAACATGCGTAACTGTTTTTTGCAGTTCCTTCTCTCCATTCTGACAGGAGGACATATTAGATCAAATATAGCACTATGCTAGTCTGCTTTCCATTTTGGGTCTGTTTTGGAGTTTGGCACAATGAGCTTAGATCTGCCTTTAAAAGTCAGTGTAGAGGTACTTCAGTAGCAAGATTCTGCCTTGCAAGGTCCAATAAGCAAGTGTGGTGTTCCCTCCTCAGAAATATACCTTGCATAACTCTATTGTACATAAATATAAAACATCTTGTTTAAAAAAAAAACATAACAAACCACAACAAATTGCCATACTCCAGGAGTAGTTGTAAATAGCTTTCTGTCAAAATGGATGACTGTTTTGGGAACAATTTTGCAAAATACTGTTTTAGGACTACTACTATTTTAATATTGACATGAAGGATGAAATAGAAAATATATTTTAAAAATTCCCTGAGAACATCACTCTGAAAGGACCAGCAAGCATACCTTTAGAATTAAAAAATTAAAAAAGACCTTGATGAGTTGGAGATTGAGCAGAATGCAACTTATATAGGGCAAATTGAAAGGTCTACACTTAAAAATATTCAGCTGTGAAAATACAAATGCATAATGATTGCATACGTAAGGAATTTGCAGTACAGTGATTTTAACTTCTAGTAAATCAGTAATTGAACATAGTAAAGATACCATGCTATTGCAAAAAAGGCATACACATGCCATAGTTTATATAAAAACAGAATAAACATCAGTAACGCCTGTGAAACTGTACTCTTGAAAAATGCGGCATTTGTAAAGCTTCAGCTGCAAGGCAATATTCTGTGAACGATGCTTCAAGAACAAAGTGGCTTAATGGGTGGAAGTACTTAGGAGAGCAATATGAAGCACCAGAACTCTGGAAAATGTGAGCTACAGGGAGAAGCTGGGGTTGAGATGCCTGAGCAAGGACTTGATAATAGTCTTCACATATATAAAAAGCAGCTGCAAATAAGAAAGTAATCAACTTTTTCTCTGTATTCACTGTGCAGTAGGCTTGCTTTGCTGCAATGTCAGTTTAGGTTCAGCATCAGGAAAAACTTTCTAATGGAAGAGCAACTGAAAACTGACAAATTTGCTTAGAAAGGTGGTGAAATCTCTAGTGCTAACCGTTTACGGAAACAGTTGAGACAAAAGTTGTAGGTATAGCTCATCCTGGGATCTAGGGTAGAGATAGGCATTGAGGAGTGGGAGGGGCAACCAAATGGTCTGTCTAGATCAGTTGTATTTCTCTGTTATTTGCTTACCTAGCTCACAGACGTTGAGGACTCGTGATTTTTTTTTTTTTTTTTATAATGCTCTTGAGAAAGTGTTCTCCTTGTTCTTGTTTTATTTTGTCTATTGCTAAGACATTTTTGGAATAAATAAGAATAACTTGAAGCAATCTTTTTTCAAATACAGTAGCAATTATTTGCTTTATTACATGTTTCTTTCAATTTAGAAACTAAAAGGTAAAAAGCTTATTTAGAGGTTTGGTTATTTAATACAGTATATTAATTTATTAATAATGATTGAATCAAGACGATATATGAGTTCTTGGAACCAGAATCAGAATTCCAACTTGGAAACAGTGTGTCATAGGCATGAACCATTTAGTCCCCAGGGCACACTGGCAGTCGGTCTTTATTCATTTAGCACTTCCTGTTGGCTCATTCCTCAAATC
>NW_010559324.1:4032-33455 GCF_000687285.1 Phaethon lepturus | reverse complement strand
CTTTCCCTCCAAGTTGAAAATAAAATTTCATAATCATGGTTGAGGAGGGGATATGGCACAGTACAAACAGGCACAACTTAGTGCGCATGTGTCCAAATACAGGGTATAGCTCTAGGCTTTTAGACCTGCAGGGACTTAACAGACAGTGCCAGATGCATCCCAGTTGCGTGCCATTGAAGACATCATTTGGAAGGAAAATGGGAGTAGATGTAAAAAGATAGAGAGAGGTGATCTGTCCAAATTGAAATGTGTAATCTTAGCACAATAATTCAAATGCACTAGAAGTGATATTCCTTTCATAGTGCTGATGTACAGTAGCATTTTTCTTTCACATATATTGAATAGGATATATATCACTGTTTAAACTTTTTTATATCTGAGTTGGGAGGAAGATTGCTTAGGCATCTTGTGCATGAATTACATTAATCTGAATGACTGCATGCTTTGCTTTCACTCAGCCTTGGTGACCAGATAGATCTGCAGTTACGTGACTTTGATTCCAGCCCCCAGTTATGCGCTAACTTTGTTTCCAGTCCGCTGCTTGCTAACACGATGAATATGAACTAGCTTTGAATCCTTTCCACTCTGTACAGTATCACAGCTAATAGTAACTCTGGCTCTGTTCCAGGACTGAGAAGTGTGGTGTCTGCCCACAGTCCAGTGTTGAACCATAGAATTGGGTTAGTATGTGCAACATTTTTTGTCACTGAGCAAGATAAAAACATAGTATCACAGACTGAAAGTTGTAGATGATAAAAAGAGCAGAGAAGGGGAAATATTGGAGAAGTGTCTGAGTCTTAACAAACTGAATCACTTGATGTCTGCAAGCAAGTAATTTGGTTTTAAAAATTATCATTTAAAATCATATATGTAGCAAAAAAGAATACAGACCATCAGTAGGGACTTTTACCATTTAAATACAGCATTGGAATATGAGTTCCAAGTAATGTGGTCCTGAAGAGATAATGCAGTTCTTGGATGTGTAATCAACTGACTTATTAGATAGAGTTGTTTTATTCGGACTGCATGACTTCTGTTGTCATACGGGACAGTATGTAGATTTTAGCTTCTAAAACCTAAAAGATTTTTTTAGAAGCTAAAATCTTTTAGGCTTGGGTAAAATCTTTAGTAGGTTCGGAAATGTACTTGACAGTGAAAGATGTAGAGAAATTATATGATTTAAAGAAAAGAAAGCGGTTAGACTGACTTGACCAGAGTTGATAAATAGTGATTCATTCCCATTGATACATATTTACCAAGGAACATAACAGTGATAACAGAGGTTACTTCAGTTGAACCAATGAAAGTGTAACAACAGCCATTACCCAGAAATAAAAACTAGACAAGTTAAGGTTACAGTATTTTGGCACTGAGAGAAAATAAGCATTGCTGCAACTTCCTGGAGAGTTACTTCTGCCTTTCTGAGAATTTTGGGGTTTTGTTTTTCCCAAAGCATATGCTCTATTTTGAACAAGAGTTGATTCAGAAATATCTTATATTTTGTATTACTCGTGAAATCAAATTATCATTTTGGTCTTACAAGCTCTGGAGTGTACAGTGGTGGATGTTTAGTGTAATTATATGTTATTGAAAAAAATTATAAGGCTGATGTATGTGGGAATAGGTAAGCTGTATTGACTTCCTTTTTTCTTTTAGGATGTTTTTGTTTGGTTTAAGTTGGGATAGAACATGAAGAAACAAAGTCTAATCCTGTAGAACTGAAAAGTATAGAAATGCAGTACAGTATAAGAATACTTACATGCCAGCTGCTGAACATAAAACATTCTTCACTGAAGTATAAAATCTGACAGGGAAGTGTAGCTGCTGACAAAGAACATTTTATCTATGTGACAGAGAAGAAATTATCCATATGGAATAGAAAAAAATTATCCATCAGCTACCTTTGGTATATAAGCTTTCAGTTTTGATGAATTCTGGCCAAAATGACCATAAATCTATTTTTCAAAGCTTCCCTGCTCTCCCTTACACATGCTTTTCATAAGGTATGCAATTCTTCTAAAACTTCCATATAGTATTTTTTACACTTCCTAATTAATATCAATGTAGTCGAATTTCCACAAAATAGTACAGCCCCATTTCTTAATTCAAAGTCAGTATTTTATACAGAAACAACAAATGTAGCAGGAATAGCTAACACTGTATGATACACTCTTGATACGTCAGCTACTTCTAGGGAGAAAGAGGAGCAAGTGCCTCATTTTAAGACCTATTTTGAAAACGTGTTCCTAAAATGATATTGCTGCAGACAGGTACCACCTTTCTATGGAATAAATGCAGTTAGGGTACAAATTTTCTCAGAGTATTTCTTTCATTCCTAAATCTTGTTTCAGTTAGGGAATAGTAGATGTGGCTGTTCAATTGTGTTCCTGTAGTCCAAGTTTAATTTCTGTGTGTCTTTGCAAATTTACTTCCTGATGAAGTAAAGGAGTAATAGTGTAAAGAATGTTTCGTGATGCATCCTTGTCATAGCTTTTCCAAACTGACTGGGAGCAAGAAATTATAAGACTTGAATAAACATAAATTTTCAGTGTAGGCTTTATGGCAGTAAGAGCAAAGAAACACGGTGTTTAGAAACGACTTTGGAACTTACAAAGGAGCGGGACTTAACAACCAGACAGAAAGGGAAGAAGAAATGCCTAGAGACAAGGTTGTTGGGAACAGAGGAGAACACAGACCGGTGCAGTGATGAAGCATCTGTCAAATAATGGGAGGGATATAAGCAGATGTGGAGCACTGAGCAGGAGTCTAAGAATGGTGCCTTGAGTCCAAGTGAGAAGAGAAGGAGGATCCTGAGATGACTGACTTAGAGAACTGAAGCCAGGAATGAGTTTGAGTTCACAAGAGTTTATGGGTATGGAAGAAGTCAGTTAAAACTTGGTGGAAGAGGAGAAAGGGGAGCAAAAGATTTAAGAGAAATTGAGCAAGGAGAAGGCAATCACAGCAGGGAGTTAGTGATGCTAGGAGAGTGCTGTTACAAGAAGGAAAGGTGGAGACATCAAATAGGTAAGGAAGGAGAAAATGGAAAATAAGAAATCATAAGTACAAGCAGACTTAATCTGTTAGTTCTGCTAGGCTACACTATTTCATTCATACAAGCAAACATTGCTTCTGTTTCATGTTATGTAGTATTTCTGAGGAGACTTGAGTATGGAAAGAGATACATAAAGAAATTTATTTATTGAAAGTATTATTATATTGTGGTTTGGGAGTGTCCTATTGGTCCAATTGTTGGGCCGTGTAGATGCACAAGAAAACGCAGTCTATGTACTAGCAAACTTCTAGCCTAAAGAGAAATAACATACTAATACAATAGATACTGTGAAAGTAGAGGAGGAAAGTAGAAAGAAAACTGGCAAAAGAGAGATGTTCTAAGACTCAACAGGATGTCTGGATTCAGAGTTAAATAGACAAGACTATTTGGCACCTGCAGTTCTTCCTCACCTGTCTCACTGGTTGGTAGATCTTCTGACAAGCAGTTACCTTTTCTCATTGGTGGCAAGAGCATTTCACAGGGAATAGGCATATTTGTTCCAGTTTTGTGCACTCTTCATAAGGCGTATGCTCCCCTAGAGTGAATGTCCCTCTCATCCCGTCCTTGTTATTGCCTTGGCTAGAATTATCTGAAGGATGAATGCTTTCAATGTACAGATAAATTTCTTTTTTGTTTGTTGTTTTAGGTTTTAATCCTACTGTAGGAGATACTTTTCAGTACATTTTTCTCTTTTTATTACTTGGTCTCACTGCAAAGAACTAGGTTAAGGATATCCCAAATAATTTATGGGGAGAGAAGTATAGAAGGAAAGGTGCTACATCAGAGATTGGAATATAAATTCCATTGATTGTGGGTTTTTTTCTGTTGGTTTTTTTTGTTTGGTTGGTTGGTTTTTTAATCCTTCAAATACAGGTATTAGCAATGTGAATCTTTTTATCAGTCAGAGGAGGTCTGGGGTGAGAAAAAAGCACCCATGTGTGTGACTTGTCTGTAGCACTTACAGCCTCAGTGGCAACTTGAAAGCCTCTCTAGTTGTGATTTCCAACACTCTAAGATGTAATTCCAATACTGTAAGATGGGAACTTCTTAAAGTATTTCATTTTATAGTTTGTAATGCTTTACGTCTCTCAAAATAGGGAATTGTGCTTAGCTTAGGGTGCTGGCTGACAGCCGGCTGAACATGAGCCGGCAGTGTGCCCAGGTGGCCAAGAAGGCCAACAGCGTCCTGGCCTGTATCAGGAATAGTGTGGCCAGCAGGAGTAGGGAAGTGATTGTGCCCCTGTACTGAGCACTGGTGAGGCCACACCTCGAATACTGTGTTCAGTTTTGGGCCCCTCACTACAAGAAGGATGTTGAGGTGCTGGAGCGTGTCCAGAGAAGGGCAACGAAGCTGGTGAGGGGTCTGGAGCACAAGTCTGATGAGGAGCGGCGAAGGGAACTGGGGTTGTTTAGTCTGGAGAAGAGGAGGCTGAGAGGAGACCTTATCACTCTCTACAGCTACCTGAAAGGGGGTTGTGGCGACGAGGGCGTTGGTCTCTTCTCGCAAGTAACCAGCGATAGGACAAGAGGAAATGGCCTGAAGTTGAGCCAGGGGAGGTTTAGCTTGGATATTAGGAAAAATTTCTTCACTGAGAGGGTGATCAGGCATTGGAACAGGCTGCCCAGGGAGGTGGTGGAGTCACCATCTCTGGAAGTGTTCAAAAGACATGTGGATGTGGCGCTTCAGGACATGGTTTAGGGGACATGGTGGCGCTGGATTAATGGTTGGACTTGATGATCTTGAAGGTCCTTTCCAACCTTAGTGATTCTGTGATTCTGTGATTCCAGAATTTCCAGAAAGAAGTGGGTTGTCATATACCTTATTTGTTACTTAAGTCTCCATCTTCCAGGCAGTCTCTCCAGTGGTTAAAGTCTGTGTGCTGTATCTGAAGTCATTGAGATCTGAGATTTTTTTTTTTTTTTTAATTTAGGAAAAAAAAAGGAGGAAGAAAAACTAGGTGTCACTCTTTTACCAACCTTCATAGTTAGTAAACAGAAACAGGCTGAAGGCATCCGGAAGAATTTCATGCCAATGGTATGTGGCTTTGTTGCGGTAGTGGTAGTTTTGTGTTTAGACAAAAATATAGTGCTTAGGGAGCTATCAAACAGTGAGTGATTTCTATACACTTGTTGGGATGAGATCAGTAAATTATCTGAAAGTGGTCTTAGAAGCAAAACCATTTCAGCTGGACTAGAGGTCCTTCTCTCATTCTTTGTGTCCCGTGAAGAGACTGTTTCTGGGTCCGTTATCTGTGTGTTGTATGGAGATTTATTTACTTTCAACAGGAAAGTTGATCTTGTTTATGTCAGTAAGTGTTTGCTTTATATGGTATCTGAAAGAAGCTGCTTTTTGAAATAATATTATATTCTAGCTATTGCTAGCCTTCATCACCTACTTTTTATAAACTGAAGTATGCTGGCTTTTTGTCAGCCTCATTGCAAAGCTTTGTTAATACATGGCCATGAAAATGAAAGTTTCATACACATTGACATAATTAATGAAGAGGCAGGCAGCATGCTCTACCAATTAACACCACAGGGAAAAGTAAAATTGGCTTCCTTTTTGAGTGTTGTGCCAAAGTTAAGAACTGTAACACACAGCAAATAAATAGAGATCCTTTTAATGAGCTGCAAGATAGAGCTGAATAACTCTGAAAGGATGTTGTATAAACATTGCCAACTATTTAGAGTGTTAAGAGTAACTGATGAGCTTAGGTGAAAGTTGGGGGGGTCTTGGGGGAGGGGGGGCCGGAAGCCTGTCAAGGAATGGAAATAGTGTTTGTTAATAAATAAATTTTATTTTCAATGCAACTATTAGGCATGTTAAAGAATATAACAAGCACTTTAGAACAAATATTAAAAAAAAGAAACAGTTTACTGCTTGTTACTCGACGAAGTTTGTCATTTTTTTCAACTGAGTATTTCTGTACTTAGTATTTACTCATAGTGAAAACTTGACTAATTGTTCTCTGATGCTGGTTCTCAATAGCCCAACGACCTAGCAACATAAAACATCACTCAACCTTCCTTTTTTCCAACTCTCTGAGAAGTCCTATTATTAACAATAACAGGGAAGTAAACAGGTGAAGTTTCTCTGTGATATAGGTGAAGCATTCTGTTTATCTTGACACATGTATAGAAAATATAGAGCAGTTCAGGTTAAAACTCTTTTTAAAAAATGTTTTCATTAAACAGAATTGACATAAAACCTTATTAACAAGATTGAGTTTTCAAAGTGTACAAAAATCCAAGCCTGTAATGACTTTTGATTGGGGAAAAAATAATGGGCATTGGAAGTTAGAAGGCCTGACTCAGAGCCTGCACCATTTGGTTAATAATGGGTCAGAATGTACATGTAATAACAGAAGTACAATTTTGAGTGTTCATTGGCACCAGCTAACTTCATCTGTCATAAAATAAAACATCTCCTTCACTTTCTGTCCATTCTAAATAATTTGAATTTTGACAATAATCAGTTTGTACAATTTTATTTTAGCCCAAGGTCATGTATTAGGTCAGATACAGCTTATCAATTCCTGATGTATACAAGCAAATCACCAAGATTGGTGATGTATGAGCGTCTGCACCTTGGCATCTTAAATAAATCTTAAAATAATTCTTAAAATTGTGATTAGGGAAGCAAAACATGGTAAAGCTAAAAGTAATAATTGGAAGCCAATAAAGATTATGCTAGACTTGCTAAATAATTGACTACCTAAATGGTCATGTCTGCTGTTAAAGTAATCTCCAGAACGGTGTTACACATTCCTTCACTTGATACGTTAAAGGTGATACCAGAGGCATCCAATAATTGTACAACTAAGAATATTAATATGCAAGCACAGCTATAGACAATTTATTTTGATTGTGGTGAAATCCTTCTACTATATGTTAAAAAACATGTACTGCTGAGTAGTTAACTTCTATTTCCAAAAGGAAGGTTAAAAGTCATAATAAATGTCAGAGTATTGTAAGACTCAAAAATAATGTTGAACTTCAGAAATTTATTTGTTTAGAAAATAAGAATGGTAATGAAAAAGTATTACCACCACAGACACCTCACCCCCACTCCCCTAAGATTTCGTACTAAATCTTGAGCCTTCAGCTGCTGGAAGACTGAATTTCTACTACCTAATCACTTGTCTAGTGAGGAGGATGCATTTCTGAATTTTTTTTTTTTCTTTCAATAATTTTTATTTATGTTTCAATTTGCCATTAAGTAGTCAGCCTCCTTTCAAACTTATAATCAACATTGTAATTTTTTTTTCATTTTCCATCCTTTTACTACCTCAGCTTTGCTCTTAATTTCAGCTATCTCTTAATTTGTTTTTCCTTTAGACTCTTATAACCTACCTCTAGTCATTCTTGTGTATTTACCTTACATATCTTTATATTGTCTAATCTTTTTCTAACCTAGGTTTGTATCTTAACCTCCCATGAATTAGTAAAATATCTTCTCCTCTGCCCTCTAAATTTTAGTTACTTTATTTTTCTCCCCTTAACAATTGTCCTGCTTATGTCCTTCAAAACATTTAATGCACTCTGTTCTGTCCCTAATGATGGGCCAAGTCTCTGTTGTGGTGGTGTTCAAGACTTCCTGGCTGTTCTCAGCTAATCTACGGGCTGTCATCCTTTCTTCTCAGCCAGCTGGCTGTAACTGTCTCCACTCTGGCTGTTGTTACCGCTACCAGTGTCCCTTCTTTCCCAAGTGTCAGAATATTCTGATTCTTCACTTTTGACATCATGTTCTCTCTTTCTGCCTTTCTGCCACTCTTTCTGTGGCCCTACTGCTGCCTTCTGCAGCCCAGTAGAATAACTGTAAACCACAGTGGCAACCACTGAGTTCCAGCAGGGGAGATGAGCATCAATGTAGCAGGAGAGAGATAGAAAGGACAAAAAAAAATCCTTCATAAGGATTTATAAGAGGAAAATACTTTATTGGCTTATTTTTGTGAGGATTCTATATCCTTACAAGGATGTATAATCGTATCTTTGACTTCTGCTTCAGAAAACCATTTGCGCTATTTCTTCATTTTTCCCTATTTGTAAAGAGACAGAATATTAATTAATTTGTTTGTTTTCAGGTTATACATTGTTGAAGTACAACAAGTTCCTTTGTTGAAACTGGCCAAAGATAAAATATAATTAATAACTCATTAACTCTTGTCACTAAAGCTTAATGTACAATGGGCATGTTAAAGACTGATGATCGTCATTTCTGTGTCAGAAAACTAGGATGATGTGGAGATCTTTAATGCTGAAATCCTTCATGCATTCATGTCTTGTATAGCAAGTATGTTTCTGGCCACCCATATATCCAATAGGTAAAAACAGAGAAGGTACTAAGAATGTGACAAGAAATAGAAAATAGCTTCTGCTGGATAAAAGCTGAAATAGATTAGGATTCTTAAGCTTGAAATAATGACAGCTACGTGAAAAGAGAGGCCTATACCATCAGCAATGCTTCAGAGAAGATGGAATGTATTCACAGTACAAGAATTAGTGATATTGTCAGGCAGCAAGTTCCATATTAGCAAACCGAAGTACTTTTTTTTTCACATGGACCATAATTGCGTAACTTACAATTTATTTGGGCTCAAACAGGATGGATCAAGCAGTGGTCCGTGTGATATCTACAGTGATCTGTATACAAATTCTAGCTCAGGAGGCTCAGAGGCCACTGACTGCAGGATTATATTTTGAGGACAAGTGCTGTGCTCCACATGGCATTTCTTACAATTGTTCCCTAAGTGTTTGCTACTACAATCCTGGACTAGATGAGCCTTTTCTCTTAGGCACTATGAAAATTCTTATGTATTAAAAATATGTATGAACTAGGTGTTGTTGTTACAAAACTGTAATAATCAACAAGGGCTAATTAAGCAATTGCAAAGTTCAAAATCCAATGAAAGAACATCTTTGTGTGTTTTACATTTTTATGCCATGAATTAAGTTTCTGAAAATAAATATGAGGTACGGTGGACAGGTTAGAGCTTATTAATTACCTAGCTTTGTACATATAAGCAATATATATGCCAACTCCAATCACTAATAAATCCATCAGCTTTGAGGGTTTTCCTGTTCATTTCTACTGAACTGTTAGTGTATGTGACAGGCCGTGGTTCTGTCAGAACGAATTGTCCCCCTTGAAAAGCTGGCAGCACAGGGAAGTGACAACTTAATGGAAGCTAAAGCACTCTAATGGCAGTGCCTAGTGAAAGCCAGGGAAAGTCATCCATAGCATTTGCCCTGGCTTTTGAAAATGTCTCTTTGCATTTCTGGTTGCGTGCAAGATATTGGAGCTTTACTGGAGTCACATTTACAGGTATTATTAAATGAAACACGATTCAGTAAAACACTTGTTTGTTGATAGACTTTATTCCACTGAGGTTAGCCTGTCTAACATTGTGATCATATTGCATGTGCTCTGAAGTACTACAGTATTACTCATCCTAAGATCCTTCATTTTAGGTGTTGTGTAAACCCATTTCAAATACATAAAATGATTAGAAATGTAAACATTTAATCCTACTGTTCACATAAGTCCATAAATGTATGTGCTCAATTGAATGGATGAAAACATATGCACTTTATTTAAATGTAATTGTTTACAGGTGAACAATATATAGGTTATTTCTAGTGCCTTTTATTAGTACTATGAATTAAAAGTTGTGTCGAGCCGATGGATAAAATTATTGTACCAACATTAATTTATGTTGTTTTAATCTATTTTTAGATGACATTGGTGTGTGCTGAGATACTTAGTTATAAATAAATAAAAAGCCAGTCATTTGCATACATTACATTTGTGAACTGTGTTATAAATACCCAGTGAGTACATTTAAATATTTTAACTTTAATTACATTTTAATATTTTAATAACTTTTTATATATTAAACAGTGGATATTCCATTTAGATTATTGCCTTCTTACAAGGATTACATGCAAATAATTGCCTTGTTTCTGGTTTTCTTGGCGGCTTTTGGGCAAAACCAGAGTAGTGATGGCTTTCAGCAGAATAGTATTTCTTCAACTTTTAATAAAATAGCATGTATGTTTTTACAGGTTGTAATTAGCCAGGTAGATTTTTTTATAAGACAGTGATGCCTATTAATATCATTACTAAGAGTTAATAAACTTAATCAGTACTATACTTTACTTATACATTTATCCAAGTTCATAGAAAGAGAACAGGAGAAGCAGAACAAAGAGGACTTCAGAATTAAAAAAGAGAAAGCCAAGTGACCATTTTAAATTGCAACCAACCAACCAACCAAAACAAAACAAGCAAAATCTTTTCTGTATGGTTTTTTTCATGATAAGTTGCTTTACAGTTGGGACTGTCACATTGTTTAGCATGTAACAATTATTTTTGTGGAGAAAAGGTGAATGATCTAAACAGACACTATTTCTTTAATGTTGTTCTTAACACCAGTCTGTTTCATTTCCTCCTTCCCCTCTTTTCAGACATCTTAGGAGACATACATTGACCTTTAAGAACCTCTGCATTCCATATTGAATGATAGGATATCTGGGTTTGCTGCACGTTCTCAAGCACTTGATTATATTAATGCACTAAAAATGAAATTGTAACACTTTTTTTAAATTGCTTACGTATCGTTTTGGAAGTATACTTTCAACAGCTCCGTGGGTACAGAAGATAGCTGAGTTAACATTCCTCCATTTGTAAGCACCAGAATCCAAAGGTAAAGTTGCTGATAAAGGCATTTCTTGGGCCTTTATTGTGGATAATTATATTTAATAAATTGCTTGTATCTTAGGTAAGTTTATGCTTCACAATGCAATTGGAGCTATGCACTGAAGAGTCCAGTGGTACAAGTTGTGGTTCTGAAGCAGGAAAAAATACATAGGTACTGTCATGTGATATTTTGCATCTTAGTTCATACAGAAACATTTACAAATGGTGACATATTTAGGGAACGTGCTTGCTTGATTCACAGTTGTCAGTGGGACTGTAGGATATAGGATCCATTGATGTAACTAACAAGTCTAAAGGCAAGAAGAGATAAATGTGTCATTGAAAGAATTTCAGAATTGGAAAAAGTCAATATAGCAAGGAGAAGAGAGAGAGATAGCAGAACATAAAGGAGAAAAAAAAAAGGGAGATTATGGAAGTCCACAATATAGATAGATACTGAGAATGGAAATCAAGAAAGATAGATCCTTTATAAGGATTAGGTGCCACAAGTAGATCCTGCTGTCATAGAATGCCTTGAACTGCACCAAGGGCGTATAAATCAAATACATTTTCTTCATACCTCAGAGAAGTTTTAATTCCCTTTAAAAGGCTAGGTACTTAAAACATGCCTCCTTTTAAAAGAATAATTACTGTCTTTTTATAAGATGACATGCCCTATCTGCTTTGCCGTCTCTAAATTGATGCTTCATCCGAGATTAATAAAAAAAAAAAAATTGTTTGTTCTTTAATAATCTTCCTGATGTTTTTTTAATCTTGAATGGTCATCCAAAATTTCTCAAGTGGTTGCGTTTTTCTTTCATTAGGAGATAAATTGAAAATAGAGACATTTGCTTCTTTGACGCTCTCCTGTTTATTAACAGAAAAGGTACAAAGTCATATTTTGATGAAAACAAGAGGAAGCAAAATTATCGAAGGATAATTACTTTGTTCACAGATAGCAGCTCCTTAAAGGCAACCCTCAGCCCATGACCCTCTCTTTACCTTTTCCCAGGGATAAAATTTCTAAAATGGACTTTTCTTTTTGGTGATTCCTTGTCTCCTCCTCTTGCAGGTTGTCTGTGATTTTTGCCTTTTCCCCCTGCAAGACCACACTGTAACAACGCAGTTCTAGCAGAACCCCTTTGCTTGCCTTTATTTCTGGTGGTGAAAGCTGCCTGTGTCTGGGTTCAGACCATTCTTGCTTTGGGTCTGTTTGCATTAAGGAGTTTTGGTATTTTTAAGGATTTTCTTGAGTTAAGTGTGGAGCTATGGCTTATAGTAACTATCAACCAGATAATTTACCATAACTAATATTAATGTATTTTTGCTATGAAATGGTTTTCAAAATGGCTCATTCTCACGTATATACTGTCATGGAGTAAGTTCCACCAAGTATACTTCAAGTAGAGAAGCTGCATTTCTCTGTCTATTCAGTGGCTGTAGTTTTTGTTTTATATAATACTTTTCAGTTTCTTGACAGAAATGTTCCTTATTAGAAATTGTTTCCATAACACACAGAATTGATAAGAGCTTCCACAATCTTTGCTTCACTTAAATTGGAATTTTCAAGCCTGTTGTATTTTGTAGTGCAGCTCTCTGTCGCCAGTTCATACATATTTAATCTTTAATAGTGACCATGGGATCTGCATAATGCACAGCTTTTGACAGTTTCGCATGTGTTGTTTTCAAACATTAAGCGACATCATCAAGGTTGATGGTCCAAAGTTAAAACATTCTTTTAGAAAAAAATCGAATATAAGTCTTTTACGTTGTCCTTGAAGAAATTCTTTAACTAAATAATGATCAAGTCGAACAGGACAGCATTACATTGCCAGCTCTTCAGGTGTCGGTGTGGCATCACCAACCCTGATGCATCTTCCCCCACAAGTGGAAGGAAGTTACTTTTGGGTTTCAGTTGCAAGAGTGTGTATGCAGTAGTGGCCGTTTATCTCATCTGACATGCTTTCTTCTTAGGAGAAAGCAACGTATTTGAAAAGAGACTTGTTTATTTCAAGCACATTGTTTTACACATAACGTGATTGTCATGCACCAGGCCCCAGAACAGAGCCAATAGCAGAGAAGGACAATATTATGAGCTTACCTACTAACAGTTGCAGTGAGTTTGTTGCACTTACACTGATGGCAGGTCACCTTAAGAGAAAAGAGCTAGTCTCATAAGGTAGTATCTTCTAGCTGTATACACAGGTTTTTTTCAACAGGTGTTGGAGACTGGAGTAATTTCATAACAGAGGAGATGTTTTGACAGCTTCCTTTGCTTTGAAATTATCAGGTCCTCAATAATGAGTGAGATATTATCATGATTGATAAACTATTGAGCACAAATTTTTCTTCAGGTAAGAATTTCCTTTTCCAGTATGATGGATGTCTCCCATCTTGTACTGGGTGTACCTAGCTCCTTTACGAGCCAGAGGTTCAAAAGTTGTTTCGCCACTTTTATTTTGCAGTTGCTTGAAATATTCAGTTTCCTCCTCCTTTTAAGTACTTCTTTTGACTGAATTGGTAGTAGTAGAGAAAATACAGATTGAATATAACTTTCTTTTCCCCGAAATTTAACCAGAATTAATTGTATTTTTACAGAATTTTATATGTATAAAAAATACCTTTCTTTGTATATGTGGAGCTATATTTTATGTTTCCTTTTTAAGCTAATGGACAATTCACAGTATTGATGAGCTTTATGTTGTCAGCTGAAGATTAATTATTGCATTGTAATGATATTTTATTTTAATTTCTTTTAACTGACTGAAGGCAGCAAACCATGATCTTCACTATTTCAATTTCCAAAAAGTTTCTGATTGATGTAAGGGGTTTTTTCATACATACATACATTAAAATGTGTGTGTGTGTGTGCACATATATGCAAATTACTTTCCAAATCCATGTCCAACTTAATTGTTATTTTGACATATTTTTTAATTGGCAAAATTTATGTCCTCTGAAACAGTACCAAGTTCACATGAACACAAAAACTGGAATATTTATCTGCATGCTCTGATTCAAATGAGAATAGGATTTTCCTGTTCATACCTACAGCTGTTTCTCTCATACCCATGTTGAAAAGAAGTCTTGCTTTCGATTTATGCAATATAAACACTGGACCCCGTGCATGGAGTGTATTGGCACATGTAGAAGAGACTTTTTTAATTTGCGCAAACAGTGTAATATATCATACAAGTTTGCTGAGTTGTAAGAATTTTAGATCGCTTTCTTCAGGAAAAATCTGGACTCTGGAGAGGTATCAAATTTTGTTGGAACTGGGACAAAAGTGAGGTGTGCACAATAATTGTTTAGTTCATCTCTGGACAACATTTTAGATGTTGTGAAGGAAAAAAGCAAGAGGAAATGTAGTTGCAGTCAGAGGTCAATGTAAAGAAGTACAGGTAAATCAAAATCATTCTGCATTGTAACTAACTTGCTTTTCTCATTTTGCCTTGTTCTTTTTTTTCCCCTACCACTAACCTTTTCATACCTTCTTCACTTATTTCTAGTGTTGTTAATCCAAGGTAACCAAATGTAGTTTAGCACATATAAATACCAGGCAAAAATGTTTCAGATGGAAAAGTCTGAGGGAAGTTTACAGTGTTGTACTGCTGCTTCCTTGCCTCCAAAATTCTGCAAGGCAGATAAAACATCAGAAATCTCTCGGTGAAGTTGGTGTAGGGTCTGTAAGAACTGCTGTAACAATTGCAAAGGTGATGTGATATCAACTAACTGGCACGCGTAATCAGGAGGCTGTTTGGACAGGAACCTACCAGTGTCAATAATATGCCTCGTTCTGTTTACCTGAAACAAATTTGGAATTTACACAGAAAACTAATGGAGTCTCTGGTGTCTCACAGATTTCCTTGGCTTTATCTCCTATGTATAATTAATGTAAGCAAGTGAGCGAACGAGCACTTTTCTGTAGAAGTCAATAGGCAACTATGTTTTGGAAAATAAACTGCTAAGATTAATTGCAAGGCTACCCACCTGAATATCCTGTTTAGAGACTCAGAAGGAAATGCCAACCCTTTAATATCCAAAGGATTTCTTTATTAAAAGTTGTTCATAATCTAAATAAAATTAGATACCAGATTGGCCTTCAGGTAATGCTTTGTTGTGACTGTACTAGTTTTAACAATTGAAAGCTATTAATTATTGTAAGAGAATAATTCATATGAATATTGATCTTAATCTACTCGGCTAGCTTGTTAGTATTCTGCATAATGATGGGCAATTCCAATAATAATTAGAAAAATGCATCTTCTAAAATGTACAGTGGTTAACTAGTCAGCAGGAAGATTTAAATGAAAGTTTTGTGTGAACTACTTCTTGGAAAAAAACCCAAAAATCTCTCAGATGGGAACATGATACAGTTAAGGACTTTTTGTTTTGCTTTGCATTTTTCTAGTCATTTTAGAGATCATATATCTTGTGAGTCTAAATTTTTATTTCTGTTTATTTAGCAAAGTGCTGGTTATCAATATTTTGCCAATATTTTAAAATGCATTTCCTGAAGGGAATAAATAATATGTGGTTTGTTTGGGTTGGGGGGGTCTGGCTTTTAGAAATATTTTTAATCTGTTGGTTAATTCTGTCTGCACACCTCTGTTGTTGTTTTGACTGCCACTAACGTCACATCTGACAATATTGATCTAAAATGTGAAGCCAATCTTATGAATGGTAGCTAGGAACAAGGAAGTGCAGGAATGAAAATCCTGGGTAATCAAAGGAAAGAACTTGCCAGCACATGCTGTGTTCAAGTTGAGACAGAGGTGTTTTTCTTTACCATTTTAGCATGAAATCAATGGGGAATGCCTACTTTTTTAGATGTGTCTGAGATTGCGCAGCAAATCGTCACCAATAAGTTTCTCAACTGCCACACAATCTGGCATAGCTGCTTTTTGCTCCACAGCTCCCAGTTGCATTCAGCCCATTGTTGATGTGATGCCACTTTTTGGCTTCTTGCCCATCTGTTTTAGTAACTACTGTCATATAAACTGATATTTCTAAACTAGAAACCATGTTGTTGCGAGATAAACCCATTGGAGTTATCTTTTGTGATGTGTTAAAGCAGTTTATCAACTTGTTACTTTAAAATATAAATGTTCCATCAACATTTCCTGCAGTATATAGAGAAGGATACTATAATTTTTCTGAACACAAGACAATGGATTATAATGCAATATAATCAAATTTTGAAAATGCTTCCTTTTTGTCATTGTAATGGTACTTTCAGCATTTTAGTTCTTTTTTTAAGATCACAAAAGAAAACAGTGTCCTTGAATAAAATATTTCTAGTTCTGGCAGACATCACTTTTCAAGTGTAAAATATACAAAGAAGTGGTTTTCCCTATCCAAATTATCCATTAGCACAACAGGACTATCCTAAATTACATCATTACATATATCAGCTGAAGTACAAAGATTTCGGGAGGACAACGAGCAGCTTTATTCTGACAGAAATTGAATAGAGTCAAAGGTGAGTTAAAAGAAATGTGGCATCCAGGAAGAGACAAGATCCTATGATCAAGTTAACCCGTTAACAAACCCAGAGGCAGCGGCAAAGAAGCCAACACAAATGTCAGTGGAGCGTGCCAAAGAGCCAGATGCCATCACTGGAAAATGAATTCCACAGCCTGGCATGTGTGCCTTCAGCCTGTCATCCAAAGAGGAAGAAAAGCTGGGCAAGCATGATATTTCTGTGGTCTGTATAGAGCATGTTTCCCTCTTTTCCTTTTACCTCTCTTCATAGCAGTGTTACCAGCTAACTTGCATCAGGCATATTAGTAACAAGTTTAGAGAGACACAGGCATTTCTGTATGCATGTAAGTATGTATAAAAATGCGTATCTCTACATTTGGGCAGGGTGGAATAGAAAAAGGGGGAGACCAGGGAAGGAGGCAGAAGAATACAGAGCAGAGTAAAACCAGAGCAACACATAGGATTATGGAAATAAATGTTTACCTTTTATACCTCTTACAGTGTGTGTTTATGTTAGTATTTTCAATAGTGAAATTTCATAATTTTCCCTAAGTCAGAACTCTTCTGTAAGTCAAACACATTCTTGATGTGTACTCTTTGCAATGACATTCCTCATAGCATGTTCAAAGAAGTAACATTTGGCAAATTTAATTTTTCCAATTTAAACTTAATTCTTTTATGTGAATATTCATATCATTCTGTTATACCTGGTTAATATATCTATATGTGCATCTAATATTGTTTGATTGCTTCTTTTTAAATTGTAGGAATAATTTCTGTCGATGTTACCAGTAGTTAGACTTTTCTTAGTAGGCCTAACCATTCTAAACTACTAGAAAAAGTGCATGCAATAATTTGAGTGGCCTCCAGTGACCGTGGGGCCACTGCAGACTGTATACTGTAACTAGTAACTGGTAGTCCTTTATGGTTAGCTAGTAGCTAGCTGTATATGTATAAAAGGTGTATTATCGTATTCAAATGTTTGTGTGTGTATGGATTGTGTAGGGGGATAAACACTGTGACTTCTGATAATTTTCAGTTCTGTTTTCAAGCCTGTGGAAACATTTGTGGGAACAGAGATTTTGTGAACAATCAAAATCCTTTTTTTAAAGGTGAAAATACAACAGCAGTAAATATGAAATAAAAGTGCTAATTAATTCAGGGAAAACTCTTTAAAGATATATTGATCAGAAAGAGAGGGACAATTTGAGGTGAACTGTAGAGTTAAAATACTGCTTTTCAAAGCTTAAAAGAGCTCACAGATGATTGTTTTTATGATTCAGCTGTCAAACATGGTTGCAAAGACCTAATTTAAGGCAGATGATAAAGGTTTTGGATGAACACTCATTCAATATGCTACCCCATTGACAGAGCAAGCCGCCTTCTTTGTAGGATAGTGCTGGATTCTGAAATGGAACACAGTAGGTAGGAGGAAGTTGAAAAGACTTCAGAAGCTATCATCTGTCTTGGAACGAAAGGATTTTTTCCCCATTTTAAGTTTCAGTATCTTCTGTCCTTCATGCATTCAGTACATACTAAAGCTGTTAAGAAGATACCAGTGTCATGGCATGAGGAATTATGAATAAGTGCAAAGTTGTGGTTAGAGTTGGTCTGGACAAAAGAGGATTATTGCTTTCTGAGTTCTTATTTAAAAACTTCAGGTCCATTTTTTTAGGTTGAGTAATCGTTGCTGAGGACAAGAACTAATGAGATGTTATCATCACTATCATTTACATTTTAGCAGCAGCGGAGTTTTAAAATTTTTAATAAATTATAAAGATTTTGACAGGATGATAGAATTGGCACTGTGCAATTTAAGGTTTTTCTATCATAAGAGATCCATATGCATAGATCTTTATAGTTCTTTGAGAGTTAAATCTTCAGATGCCTTACCTTAGAATAAAGTCTTTATCACTTGGATTTGAAATTCCAAGTGTGTCATCGCTGAAATATTGTAGCTTTGCAGTATTAGATTTGAGTTTATTCTTTCTTCATTGCTTTTTCTTCTCCTTATTACAAGATAGTCTAAAATTTTTTCACTTCACTTTTTTACACTTCAGTGCTTCACAGACTTCACTACCAAAACCTTGCCACATAAACTCAGTACACTTTTTCCTTTTAATTTTTCTTGATGTTTTCATATATATTTTAGTTAAGTTATAACAACATAGGAAGGTGCAGGTTCTGACTCTCAGGAGGAGTAGCTGCAACTGAATTCTTGAAAGATTTGAAAGCAGCATACCACAGAGCCTTGAATAATTTGATATGTGTTTGGTAATTTATAAAAGATAAGTGGCTGGTTATTCCATCACCCAGCGAAAGATTCAGAGTTTTAATAAAATGGAATCACAGAATGACAGAGGTTGGAAGGGACCTATGGAGATTGTTGAATCCACCCCATCTGCACAAAGCAGGATCAGCTAAATTGAGAAGCAGGTACATAGGGACCAGGTTCTGGGCATCTCCAAAAACAGAGACTCCACAACCTGTGTGAAAACGCTGTTCCAATGTTTGATAGATCCTCCTCCCAATAAAAATGGTTTTCTTATGTTTAAATGGGATGTCCTGTTTGTCAGACTGTGCCCATTGCTTCTTCTAATTTGCCTGGACAGCAGTGAGAAGTGTCTGGCTCTATCTTCTTTCTTCTTTCCTATCAGGTATTTATGCACATTGGTAAGATCTCCCTGCACCTTCTCTTTTCAGAGCTACACAGTCTCTGTTGTCTCAGCCTCTCCTTGTACATAAGATGCTCCATTCCTTTAATGATCTTTCTGGCCCTTTGCTGAACTTGCTCCAGCATGTCCATCTCTCTTGTACTGGGGAGCACAGAACTGGACACAATACTCCCAAGTGTGGCCTCACCGATGCCGAGTTAAAGGGGAAGGATGACCTCCCTTGTGATCTGCTCACCAGGCCTCTTCCAACACAACCCAGGATGCTCGAGACCTAGACTGCTGCAAGGACATGTTCCTGGCTTGTGTTAACCTTGTCCTCCTTGCCTTCCTTTTCTATAAAGTTGCTTTCCAGCCAGTTGTTCCCCACCCTGCGCATGTTCATGGGGTCTGTTCCTCCCCAGATGCAGGACATGGCATTACTGAGTGTACTGTTTTCATCACCTTCATTACCAGGCTTCATCACTTTGTTTGCATTTGTAGTAGTAGTAGCAGCAGCAGTAGTTTTTATATTGCTTTGAGTAATAGATAAAGTCAGATATTTTAGGTTTTTCTTCCTGGTATTTTGTAGTCTGTGGTTCACTGAACAAATTATTCAAACATCTTATTACTGTTTCATTAAAACTTTGTTTATGCTACATCACAAAAATGTTTTGGATTTTGAACTATCGTAGGCATTGGTGTTTTGTGGTATTCATGCTGAACTCCACCTATGTTGTTTAAATGTTTTTTCTTTCCTTTTGCTTTTAATTTCTCTCTTATCCAAGATATTTAATATCCTAAGATTTTCTTTGTTACTGTCTGCTTGGAAATCAACACATAACTCGTATGGCTCAATTGTCACTGACAGTCACATTACGGTTATAGCTGCTAGAGGTGAGCTTTCAGTGCCTTGAATTTCAGTGACAGCCTGTTGCCTTATTATTCTTTGAAAACCCCAATACAAAAACTTCAGGTGGTTACATTTTAATTATAGGTGTTAATGAGTTGGAGGAAGGATGAACCAAGCAGGTGCAAAGCTTCCGAGTCATAAAGTTTAAAAGTACTTCAAACTAGGGAAAATGTTAGTGATTTTTTTTTTTTGCAATTTGCAGTGCTCTATTTCCGTGGCTGTAGGTTGGAAACAGATAGGATGTCAGACTGCTTGTCAGCGTTTGTGTTAGTGGTTTTATATGTGGGTCGTTTCTCAAGTAAAGAATTTTGCATTTATTGTAAAAGCTAGTAAGGTAATTTTCACATAGCTAGCTAGGTATTAAAATACAGAAGATGTAATTAACGTATAAAAAGAATTTGAAAACTTACCTTTTGTATTGGAGAAAAGGGACTCCTGAAATGTAATTAGCTATGAGAATATTAACATTTGAACAAACAAACTCAAAACACAATGTTCGGTGTGTACTGAAAGGATTTGACATCATAAGTTTTAAGTAGCTTCGGACTCTCTTTTCTTTCTGTTGCTTCTATCGCAAAGAATAAATAAAGACTAATTTCTGTGTGCTTGAATAAACATGTACTGAATCAATCTATGTGCATTTTTACACCTGTATCTGTAGCAGATGGTGGTCTATTATCTTAGTCGGGTTTATACTTCACTTTTTTGATCTACCTTATCATCACACTTTAGAATATTACTCAAAAAACTGAGTTCTGGCTCACTAGAACATTTTAGAATTGAAATGTCTCTTTTATGTCAGACGATTAAGACCTCTGTTTGAGCAGTTCTGTGAATTCTAGTATGAGGAAAACAGTCCAGTGTTTTCAATATTATAATCTAGGTGGTACAGGTCCCTAGGGGATGCATTATTCCCTCCATACTTACTGCCTCATTCTTAGTCGTCTGAAACCTTTTTCCCATGAACAGAACAACAACTTGTTAAATGCCTAAACATCATATGATGTCATACTAAGAGGTGTGTGACAGCTACCAGCAAACACCATTCCCCTCTGCCTTAGTGCCAGAAACTCCTTGATACTACAGGGAAAAAGTGATGGGTTGGAAGTGTTCTGTACTAACAATATAGAATTGCTCTGATTTGTGCTGTATGTTCAATCAGTCCTGTTACTTGGTTATGCAAATCTTACTATATCATTTATATTTGTTTACTTACAAATATGCTTTTAAACCAGTGTGGCTTTGCAGGTAGATATTTATTTGGTTACAGGTTTGTTTGTTTTGCTTAATCTGTTTAAGTAGAACAAAAAAATAAAGTCATAGTTAATTGTGTAAGTTTATACTACATTAGCAAATGTAGCTATAAAGTAAAGTTGGTTTTGTTAAATTGGTACAGAGATCAGCATGATAGGAGGAAGACTTGAGCTGGAGCTGTTTGTTTATTCTGTGATATTTTGAATGCTTGGTATGTTTAGCTCCTCTGGAACAAATTAAAAAAGGCTACTGTGAGAAAGATTTGATGGCTATACTCAGAATAGTTGGCAGAATAAGAGAACAAAAATTAGGGGGCAAGTGGAAATTCTCAAGCTGAAGAGGTATGAAAAATGTTTGTAGCTTGGTACATGCAGTAATGGCTAACAGCAGCATTTTTTTTAGGGTTAATGCTGACCCCCCCCCCCCAAAAAAAAACCCAGAAAAGGAGTCATTGCCCTGAGTAAGGCAAGAGGTAAGCACTGTGTAGCCTGTGTTCTTACAGTTAGATCAAAGAACAAATTTTGGTGAGTACAGAAAAAAGTAATGATTTAAAATTACTTTTTGAGACCACTTAAAATAGAATAGTTTACACAATTTGTCTGGAAAACAAGGAAATCTGTTCTTATACAGATTTATTTTTATGATGAAGGTTTATATGTCTTTATAAAGGAAGAGTACTGAGAAAATATTTTGCAAGAGTGTATGTCTTACTCTGTGAAATAACTTCCTCTTTACTATTGGCTGTTCTATAGGTTAATTGTGGTTTATAGCATGGTTAATTCAGATAAGCATTAAAGGTGTGTAAAGAGATTTTTGTCTAAATAGTAAAAAACTGAGCTTTGGTGTTTTACTACTACATTTCTTTGGGTCTTGTTTTTGTTCACTTTAATGATCCTGTGAGGATACGTTTTTCTCAGGTATATCCAGTTCTGTGTGAATTCAGATTTTTCATCAGTTAGTATATAATGAAAGAAATATACCACATAATATAAACCTAAAATGACCAAAATACAGTTGAAATTCAGAAAAATACAGACACAGGGCAAAATATGCACTAATAAATCCTGCATGAAAGCATCTAAATACTTAGTCTTACATGTGTAAAGCTTTTGTTTTGCCATGAAAGGTCTAAAATATGTCGCACTTTTGTATGTCTAAGATATAAATAATCTGATGACAGCATCATTCTAAAGTTCATGCATGTTTTTAAAATGATTCAGTGTTCTCCTATAGTTCTCAATTTTATCCAGATGCCTTAGTCACACCGAAAGCACATTACTGACCATTTTGTTTTTTGTTGTGTAAGTCTTAATTCACCTGCAAGTTAAAACTGTACTATTTTCAGTTGAGCTGCATATCACACCTGTTTATTTATAAAGGTAAAGATTGAGGTTTTTGTTGTGTTTCCATCTAAGATTTATGAGGATGTTTTTTCTTTAAATAGACTCGACGAAACAGAGTAGTAGGCTTCTGGCACAAATACTGCATGCTACATGCAATTGATGATTAATTCTTCCTTTATCAGCTGGATTACTAATATTAGCATATCCATTGCTCTGATCTATTGATACCAAGGTAATTGGCTTCTAAATTGTATTTATTTAAACAAAATCTGAAAACAACCCGCAAATTTGTAACAAATTTGTAATTTCTGTGTAGAGGAGTCAGTTATCTTGCTTTGGAAAACCTTTTTCTCATTACTGAGTGTATATGGGATAGAGGAATTGGAGGAATGAAAGAAGGCTTTCCTTCAAAATTTGCTTCTGTTAACATGAGGAATTCTTTCAGGAATTCAGTGGGTGGAACACTTCTATGCAAATACATGACATGGAAGAGAGTTGAGTGTGTGGGTACTGGGTTGTGGAGAATGCTCCAAGTTTCTAATCAGTTTCTGTCTTAGAATGTTTTCGAAGAGGTAATTATCCCCAGTAAAACTGGCCAAGGTCCTGCTTGCATAATTAAAATACTTTCTTCATAACTATTTGTTTAAAATAGGGTGTATTTTTTCCATAATTTCAGAGCTTCGACTAATTACTGTTTTAGTTTCTGAAATTGCAAGGGGCCAGCACTTCAGTGGAAGAAGAAATTATCTCCAAGTGTATTTTCTAGTGTGTTAAAACCTTGCAGTGCTTTAAGATGAAAGCAAAGGGTAAGATAACATATTTAACTTAAGCATATCACATTTTGGAGATAATTTGTAACTGGAGATAACTGCCATTTTTTACTTACGATGTCCGTGCAGAATAATCAAAAGCTGTCACTGACAAACAGATCTATTTCTCTGCAGTGAATCTGAATGTGAGTATCAATAACACAACATTCCACCAGCAGAAGAGTCTATTATATTATCCCCATTGGATGAACGTATAGTCTTGCATACACGAGATGCGGCCAGGTGACTATCCGGTTGTTGCTTCCAGTTGGGCGAAAGTGGACTTGCCTGTTACTTTACATACTTTCAGATACCTGCCTGAAAAGGAAACGAACAAATAATATTTTTGTCTACAAGAGTCCCTTAAAAACAAATTTTAGGCAAGTTATAAATGATGGATTTTGCGCTCTCTCCAGCTCCTTGTGTCCCTCCAGCGTCACAGTAAATTAGATAGCTTAAAAATTGTGACTTCTATGTGTGATTATTTTGAGTTGGTATCTCATATCTTTGTTTTCATTCACGTAATCATTACCAAGAGTTAGAAGGCCTTGCTTTTAGTAACATGATGCATGAATCAATATTTCATAACTTACTTTTGGAAAGAAACTATAATTTTGTTTTTCAAAATTCACCTTTGCAATGAAGGCAGCATAACTCGCTTCACACAGACAAGCTACCATTTGGGGTATAGTATTTTGGAGATACAGCTTTTTTGTAGTGTCTTTTCCAACATCTTCTGTATTAATATTAAGTCAAATCGAAGTTCATGTACACTTGCTGCTGTATTGTTTCACTGAATGTCATTTCATATCCTCTGCAAGTTTTTTTAAGATTTTTAACACTTCCCCAATAAGAATGTATTAATGAAAGAGAATCATTTGGGATTTAGTGTACAAAATCAACTCAAGTTGTGAGCACTGACATGTTATTCAGCTTGAATCTTTTATTATTTTTTTCTTCAGTCTTTTTGTATGTCAAGGGATAAAAATTGCTGTAGCATGTAAGAAATACTGTGCCACATGCACATAAGAATATATCCTAGTTGGCATATCTGTAATTTAGTTGTAAGTATGAAATTCCTATTAGGAATCTATATATCATATTAGCAAAACAGTATACATCCTATACTATATTATTTTGGTAATGTGATAGTTACATTTGAAATGGAATCCAAAGGTCTTAATTGGCATCATACTGAGAATTACTTAATCACATTTTCCTTCTTGTCACTGACCTTATCTCTCTCCAGCCCTAACTACAACTGTCTACATTGCAGCAGGTGTGGAAACTGACCTAATAGGTTTGCGCAATTTCATTTTTTAAATCCACAGTGAAGAAAGCAGTTTTCAGACTGTGTGTCAGGAGTGCTGCCCCCCCCCAATTTTTTTTCCACTGTAATATGAAGCTTTGAGTTTTCTATCAAAATTTAAATATTATTTGTGGGGACTGAGAACTCGTTTGCCTGTAATTTAGTACTTTGTATTTAATTTTGTTCCCTACTATTCCTTTTTGGGTTCTTTTTTTCCTAGTTGTATTCTCAGCTTGGAATGGCAGCTTCGATCTGAACTTTAGCCATCCTTCTGTTTGTGGCTTAGAGCATCAAGAACATCATCAAGAGATGGGGAAGCACAAACCTGGGACTATCACTCACCTTTTATAATTACTACCAGTCCAGGCTAACCTTTGAGATGTGTAAAAGATTTTAGAAGTAGGTAAAATTTTCAGGGGGAGAGGATACCTGAGAAAGGAAAGCAAGCCACTCTTTCATGCCAGATAAAATTCCAGCCATAAGAAGCTCAGACTAAGAAAATAGAAGAGAATTACAGAGTATATTGACAATACTGCATGCTGTTTACTTTAGGTAATGAATAATAATTATACATATGTCTGTATGTATGTATCTTCCAGGATAAACATTTTTTTAATATACACAATTACATTGTGTATGTGTGTGTGTATATATACACACACAAACACAAAAGTAATTGACAACTGGAATTTGATGGATTTCTACATACTGTTAAGAGTGCCAGGGCTGTGTAACTTCCAGGAATAATAATACAGAGGAAAATCACTTCAGATCACCTTTTGTTTCGGTGGCATGTTTTAGAAATCACTAAGAGTGTTTTTTGGTACTGTGCAATAGAGGATTACATCATGCTTTCCCCAGTTCATGTATCATGGTACCAAATGTATGTTGGAAAAACAATACTGAGAGATTTTTTTTTTTTTAAATAACTATAAAAGGTCTGTAACAAGTGGCATTCTAGAAACTGGGTATTAAGTTTCTCCTATGTGATCCTTTTGGTTGATTTCCATATGAACAGAAACCTTGCATCACAAAGACTAAAGTTCAAGGCTTCTTACTTGGCAGCAAGGACTGTCAACAAGAAAGGCATTCATTATTAATAATGAAAAAAGTCGTATCGTTTTTCATCTTATCCAGGGAGAAAAAGGACAAAGAGACATCAACACATTAAACTGTGTAGCTAACCCATTCTGTCTTCCCTAAGCCGTGGTAATGAATGTGATATATGCAGGCAGAGACAATGTATGCTGCCAAAACATGTATATTTGTCATGCAATACAGCTTTCCTTTTTAGTTATCCTAGTGAGAGGCAATATTTGTTTAAACAGGAAAATGAATGTATTTTCCAGCTGTGAATTCTGTGTCAAGGCACACATTTTAAATGAATTTCATCTCAGTTCCTGGGTGTTTTCTTCTAATTACATAGATAATGTGTCATATTTGCATTTGAAGTTAGTTGGGTAATCTGAACTCAGAGTTCCTGTACAGAGTAGTTATTTCAGTCCAGGTTAAGTATCTGGGTTTGTGGTTAATCAATACAATTTGAATAGCTCACCTGTATTCTGAACTACAATAAGATTATATAAATAGATATTTTTTTTTTATAGAGCAAAATATACTGGTTAATATGTATGTTAAAAAAAAGCATCAGGATGCTTTTTTTCCCCTTTTTCCTCTTCTTTCTTTTTTTTTCATTTTTTCATTTTCTCTCTTTTTTCTCTTTTTCTCTCCTCTCTCTTTTATCCTTTTTTCTTTTTTAACTTAGCAGCTTTTGTTTCATTACGTGTAAATTGTCTAAGAAGGTCCCCAAGTATATAGAGAGTATTTATGGGGAAACTTTATTATGCTTACAAGTAACATTTCTAGGAGATAGGAAAAGAGACTGGAGCAGGGCAGTGGAGCACAGAAGAGCCTGTTCTGTCTGTAGTTCCCTCCTGCTGACATTGAAGCTTTGTAGAGGACAGAAGTGTCTGATTTTGTTGGAGCAGGGATGAATGCTAGACTAGAGAACAAAAAAGAATGAATGAAGATGAGGAACCAAAGATTTCTTACTTTGTAATTAAGTCATTCCAGTGGGATGTACTATGTTATTTCGACTCTACATACTCAACATTGACTGAGAGAGAGTCAACGTGTGTGGGGGAAAGATGCATGTAATAAAATGTCAGGATGTATGAATTCACATTACACAGATAAACTTAGTTCTGGTGTTTCATAGGCTTTGAGTATTTAGTTCACAGTCTTAGTAATGTATGTAATGTACTTTTGTCAGTATACTTTATATGGGAATGTGTTGGTATATAAAATCATTTAGGGATGGGTAGATACGAAAAAAGTAAAAATTGTAAAAAAATCAAAGTTTATGGTGTAATTAGGACTAACCCTGTGTGTACAACTCCATTTTGTTGATCAGATTTTTCGTTTTAGCTTGAATGGAATAAATGAGATCTAGAGCAATCTCAGAATTGAGCAAATACTTATTTGCGTGTAATATTTTTCAATGAAGGTAAATGTTAGGGACAACCTATTAAGTCAGATCAGTTTTCTATGTAACGTATTAGCATTTGCAGGTTTTTTAGGAATCCAGGGGAGGGCTGTAGTTTTTCTTTATATTAATATCATATGCAATTACAGAGGCTATAGGGTGGATTTTGGTTTATTGTTTAATCTGTGATTAATACATCTTGTAAATCCCTAACTAGCCATCATTTTTCTTAAGCGTTATTTAAAAGCATTTCTGTAGTGAACCTGATACTCATAAACAGGATTAAAATGGTTGGTGAATTATGCAGCAAGGCTGTCTTGTTCCTTTACTAAGTCTACTTTATGGCAATTTAATTATTTTGGCAAGATTTAGGGAAATAAGATTGTTAAAGTTTGCTTTTTTCCCCAAATGTGTTTCTTTCCATATTATTTCAGTCTTGAAAATCATGTTGGCTTTTCAGCAACAGGTTCTGAAATATTTAAGTAAGAATGATGAAGTAAATGAAAGCACACCTTGACTTTGTGTTGAGACAAATTTTCTGAGGATTGGTGGTGAGAATCAGGTGTAAATGATTATCCAGGCCTGGTATTGCCCCTTATTTTAATAATATTTTATTGCAGAAACTAATAAAATGAGAATTTTTTTCATGTGTGTGAACTTGAAAAGGATCACCAAGTCCTTGAGAAAAATGATCCTGGTAAACTTATCTGCAGCACTGCAGGTGTTTTGTGTTCAGAGAGCCTAGGACTGCATTCACTGAGTGTTTAGACTTCTACTGGTTTCAGTGAGTTTGGCTCACCATAAGTAAAGGTTGGAACAAACAGATTTTTTACTATCTGTTATTTGTAGTCTAGCTGCTGATTTTAGTTAATCTTGCTTTTGTTTTTCTGCGGTTTTGTTTATCTGTGAGATCTAGAAGTTGCCATGTCTGGAGATTACTAGTGAGTCCTTGTATCTAATTTTGTTCTTACCTATTCTGTATTGCAGTGGAGACAGTTCAAACACTTGATACCTTACCTTCTTATTGACATGTAAGATTCCTACACCCCGGCAGTTTCTTATCAGTATTATGGAATGCAGTTTGGTACCAATAATATTGTCTTCTAGTGAAAATTCAAGATCCAATACTAAAACTGCGTCTATTACACAAATAATATAGCTGATACAGTAAAAGATGTGCTGCATCTTAATAAGGGTTGAGATTGCCTCTGGAGCGGGGAGGTTATTAAATACACATATGGTCTTTATTTATGGTCATACATTACATTACATACAATGGTCTGTCTCTTTAGAGTTCACTTTCAGGTAACTGGATGGCACTAAACACTTGTAATTAAATGTGAAACCCTTTGTGTGTAGGTCACCTGGCTTATGTTGACTGAGACCTGACGTTAGCACCTGATGACTGTTTGGTGGCCTGGATGAAATTCATAGCTAGTCTCAATTAGTCTCCTGCAGCAGAAGTATCTTCATCACAATTAGCACCTGTGATGGCAGGCTCAGGAGGGAGGCCAAACGTTTGAACAGGCATGCAGAATGATCTAAGGAGTCGTTCTGAGAGGCAGTCCTTACAGGTCAGAGCTGATACAAATGCATGGAAGCATTAGAACTTGCACTATGCTGTGTTTAGTTATAAGGAAGAATTGGTATGTTAGTATCTGATGTGAAAAATTTGGCAGTTTTAATTTTAAATTTACCTCTGTAATAATGCACAACATGTATACAGGATGGTGCTTTTTATTCAATGTATGTGCTTTGTGGCTATAGTAGCATAACTTACAGTGAGTAATCTGTAGAGTCTTGGCTTTGTATTCCTTTGAATGACTACTTCAAAAACATGTTAGTGTCTGTGCTTGTCAGTCCCTCATCCCTTCATTTAAATACAGTATTTGCTAATTAATAAGGTTATCTGTTTGATGTGTTCTTTTGTGCCTTGTTTGAGAAGAAATTGAGCATGTGTTTTGGAGAAGATCACTAGCCTCCTGTCTCCAGACTATGGAAACACATCTATGCTCTGTCAGCACCACTGAGAAGAAGGCACAAAGTTACCTCTGCTAGCTTTAACTTAGCTCTCTGGCCTAATAACAGTAACGTTTCTGCTCCTTCTGTGCTCTTGGCACGTAGATGTAGAGGCCTTTCATAGCAGAGAAGTTTGGTTTGGTAGATGAAGCTAGAAAATGTTAGGTTGGAGATTTAAGTTAGGACAAAATGCCTTCTCTGTGTATATGAGCAATTACATACTATAATGGGAAATGCTACAAGCCATAAGACAATAGTTTGTATGCTTTCATATTGTTTTTGAGAATGCATTTAGCACCTTATGTCAAGGCACTTTATAAATGTGTATTATCTGAGCCCACCAATGTATTCTCTACCTCTTTTAGAGCTTTTGAGTAGCTGAATTTCATGTACCGTTCAGGGTTA
>NW_010559324.1:0-4001 GCF_000687285.1 Phaethon lepturus | reverse complement strand
GAGTGTATTCAAATAGAAGCAGTTGTTTGTAACCCTAATTTAGATCTTTTTTCCTGTGTTTGTTTTGGTTTGTGGTACTATTCTATGTAGTTTTAATGAAAAATAGTTAACATAAATCATGCTGTATAAATATTGTATTGAGATATGACAAAGCAAAATACACGTACCTGACAAAGTAGAAAAGCTATGAGAGGATACATTCTTAAGCTTTATATGGTCAGAATTAAGCGAAAAACTAACCTCTTTGGCTATTGTCTTTCGGATTTGTGATTTAATCTGAGAGTTTTTGGAGGTACTTTGGAAAAACAAGTTAGGAAACTGCAAAACCAATTTGGAGCTACTAAAAATAAGTTAAGTTTTAAGAGTAATTTATTTTCATTTTTCTGTGACGGTTTATTTCAAATATTTGTAATTTTTTTATTTTAGTGTTAAAAATTTGATTTTTCCAAGTTTTCTCTTGAAACTATTTTGAATATCATGGCCAAATTATAAAACTTAAAGGAGTAGATACACCCACACTGTCTTAACTGTAGAATTAGTTTCAATAGGGCTAATATAATTCAAGAAAAGCAATGAGAAGGTGCTATTTATGTGCGTAAAAACATTTCAGAGTCAATTTTGTTAAAATTTTTTTTTCCCAAAGTACATGAATATGTATGGGTTTGTAGGGAGGGGAAACTTTGTAAGTATCAAGTGAAAAGGAAAAATGTGAATTTGTCTCTTTCAGGTTTTGTTACTTGTAACTTGAGGCAAATACCCTCTCATTTAAAGACAAACAACACAAAGTAGACCTTTTAAGACTGACGTAAGCATAGTTAGAATGTAGGCAAGCTTTAATGTATATGTTTTCTTTTTATTTCTAAGGATATTTGTGTCTATCATGACTGAAAGACTCTAGGGAGTAAGAGGGAAGTTGGACAATGTGCAACTACTGCTTGTTATGCTTGTAGTCATGCTTAACAGCAGATGTAGAGTTCTCTTAAGTGTGTCCAGTCTATTTCCAATACAAAATGTGAGCATAACATTTTGTACATTATATTGTGCACATATAACATGACTTCTTTGTTTTGAGCTCTCTTTCTTGGAAATGTTTGTATTTCAAAGGACGTGAAGGAGGTGAAGGTCCTATCCGAAGTGAAAGGTTGTTTGATGCATGAGTAGAGCACAGGGGAGTCTGGTTGTAGATATGTGAGAGAGAATATGGAGGGAATCTTAAAGAACGTAAGGAATGTCAGTAAATCCGTTTGTAAACGTTCAACAGGGGTGGATTTTAATGCCAAATCTTGAATGGTCTGAATCCTGGAGGATGAGAAACTTGAAATTTATGCAGAAAGCAAAAGAAGTAGTGATACTGCCAAAAAGCAGCAGAGGGGAAAAAAAGAGTGAATTCAGTATTACCAGTGTGGATTTCATTGACTAAACAAAGATGAGAGAGGAAAGAATTACAAGTAGGAGAGTTGAAAGATGGCCACCATAACAAGAGAGTTGATTAGTGTTGATGAAAGCAAACAACATCTAGAGAATATCATGAAAGAATTTGCAGACTCTAGTTACTAGCTGAGGAAAAGGAAGACCCAGAGTTGTTGAATGTGACACCTTATCAATTGAAGTAGGAAAAGATTAAAAAACACCGATTAGAGAGTGAAAAGAGGAGGGAGCTGATGCTGGACTCATGAACAGTCCTGATAGAGGTTACAATAATGAAGCAATTGGAGAGGTAGTATGGATAGGATGGGATCCCTGAAGGATTCGGGGTGGGGGTGGGGAATGGTTGGAAAAAAGCAACTACTTCTTTCAAAACCAGCAGATAGAATAAACTGGAGAAAAGAAGAGGCAAAATATTGACTCCATTTATAAAATTGAACTTCCTCACACAGTACTTCTGTCCCTGTTTCAAAGCTTAATGACTAGGCCTGTATAGGCAGCTTTGAATCAGTTTCATATGTAAAGCTGCCTTTATGTTTAAGTATGTAATTCTGCAAGGGTGATATAGAGCCAGAATTCTTAAGTTAAAAAAAAGAAAATAAAAGAACCAACCCTTCTCCTCATAGATTCTGTCATCGGAGTGAAGTTGGGTCATGGCATCCAATATCTTTCTGCTGGAATGGTCTTTTGGGGAGTGTATAGCTGGCTACTTTGGAAAGTCTTGGTAGTGCTTCAGTATAAGCTGAAGCTCAAGGCTACAAAAACCTCCATTTTAATTCTCCCGAGCTGCATCTTTCTCTCTTTGGATGAAGACGGGTGTTTACCTAGAACCGTTTGGACTTGGCCATAAGAATTTTAGGATACTTTAGTTGAAAGTCAGATCGAAAGCCAAGAGAAAGAATTAGAGATGAAGGGCTAGCTTTTGAAGAGTCATTGAGCTAAATTTAAAACTGACTTAATCTATCAAGTCCTCAAGGGAGCTGTGGAGGTACTGTTCATTGCACTGGAGGGATCACATACTCACAGGGACTGGGCAGGCTATAAACTGTAAGCAAAAGATAGGGGAAGTGAAGTCTTAGAAATTCAGCAGCAGTTAATGGAGGATTTTTTTGTTTGATACATAGACATGACAATATTTAGCTCCTATACATTAAAGTAAGCTGCTGCATTGTGGACTAAGTTTGGTGGATTTAGATTCAGGCAGAATATATGAGAGAGACCCAGCTGTAGACAGAATAATGAAAGGAGAAATGGCTTGATTGTAGAAGGAAACTGTGGTGATGTCCAGTTAATTTAATTCCTACAGAGAAGAGATACAACCTATACATAACAGTATAATTAATCTATCATTTATTCTCCTTCTGAGACTTGACACTCTTTTTGTTGTGTTTTTTTTTTTTAAGAGATTGATTAATCTTTCACAAAAAGCTAAAATTTCAGCAAGATGTATTTATGCTGCTGTACTATGTATACTTACAATTGCATTTGGGGCAGGGGGGAGTGTGTGTTTTGTTTTGTTTTAACTTTTCTTACTATCACATGAAAACAAGCTCTAAATTCACATGTTCCTGCTGCTTATTTCGCACTCCAAGTTAAATTCTTTCCTTCTGATTTCATAACAGCAGCAAAGAGTGAGATGAGGTGGTGCAAATGAAGGAGCAATAAATTGGGGCAAACTTTTTTTGATTAATGAATTTGTGTGAAAATTTTAATTTAAAATAAGTCTATTCAATGTGAACAAAATGGAGATTGTAGTACAGGAAGTGACTTGTGTCTATATAAAATAAGAAAACAAAATTTTGTATCAAAACAAATTTGGGTGAAATGTATATAGTATGTCCTTACTGTTCAGATGCTTTCTCTTTCTCCTGATACTTAACAAACCACCCACAAGTGGCAGCAGGCAAAGGTAGGCTTCATCACTTTAGGTAAAACTGTAGGCTTCCTTTATTTTTTGAGTCACATGTAGCCCTCCTATGGTACATACTGAAGCTTTAAGCTACTTAACAAGTTGTATACAATTTTCTGTGAGTAATATTCATTAGTTTTCTAGATGACCTTTTTTTTTTATTCTAAATTTTAAAATTTAGTTCTAAGTTCATTTTCTAAGGGTAATATTGTTCTGTCTTTTCATCTGGAATTTTTGAAACAATATTACAGGGCAGGACTACACGTGACACACTGATGTCTTCTTGCTAACTTGACAATATTGAAAATAACCTAAACAGTAATTCTTATAGCTGGACACTTCTGTTAAAGTGATTCTTTTGTGAAGCAGGTTTGTACCAGTGTGTCAGATTTTAAAAAATCTCTGTGTATGTCTGTTTGAAAAAGTTTATTTGGTGTTGTGACTGTAGTGCATCGTGCGGGACAGCACCCTGTGCTTCTGAAAATGAAACGTTGAAGTGTCCTTACTGCCTTTGTGCTAGGCGAGGTGGGAGCAGGACTGACAGAAGATTTTGCTGCCCCAGTTTCTATATCATCTTCTTGGTTCTGTCTAATTCACTGCTGCTTGAGTCTGTACTCCGAAGGTAACAGTTTCGAGAAAGCTTCTTCCCTCCTCCCCATTCCCCGCC
>NW_010559323.1:0-5068 GCF_000687285.1 Phaethon lepturus | reverse complement strand
GGTGTTTTAAGATTTGGTTTTAGTACTCATTATTCTGTATACCAAATACAGTTGTGTATAGAATGCTCATAGCTTTTAGGTGAGAAATTAGAGTCCTGGGCCTGAGCTCATTTTCCTCATGCATCTACTGACGATGACAAAGCACAAAGAGGTTGCCTTGAGCAGAGCCTTGGCTTCATCATCAGTTTAGACTGATATACGAAGGTACATAAGGGGCTAATATGACAGAAGGTATGATTTGTATTTAAGTCGTGTTACCATTTGCAGGAATAACAACTCTGTTGCAAGTTACACCTTTATGTGAGTAGTTACCATCATTCAACCACCTCTGGGATGGGACTGAGCAAGTACTAGAAGTGCTAAACTTGTGAGAAAAGAAAGTGAAGGGAAAAATTTCCAGTCTATAGAAAGCAACATAAAGTAAAGCTGACAGCATGCTCTCTAATTTGAAATTTGACCAGGAAACGAGAGTGAACACACCTATGATTTCAAAAAGCACTGTGAAACTTTTAATCACCATAGGTGGCAAGGGACTAATTTTTTTCCATCATATATACTCTGGATGCCATCATCTTTTATATAGCATTTATCATCACTATATCTAAATGCTGACATCTAAGATGCAGTTATATTTCCTGTCAAAGGAAGTTTGTGACAGTGAGCTGGTTCAACTGAATTGGGTATACTTTGCAGCACATGGATCTGTTTCTGTAACAAGCACAAACACTTAAAACTCTGTCTTAATGAGGGTCTGAAGTACTACTTTACCCTTGCAAGCAAAACTGAAGAGGCTGATAGTCTTAGCTATTTTTTTTTTTATATTCAAGCTTTACCATCCAGACAGTTTCCTCCAGTTCTGCTATCATCAATAAGCATAAACCAGCCAAGGTAGGATGCTTCACATTCACCTTGCCTGGAGACACAGACTGCTTCATACTTGTTGGGGCCATGACCTTCTCTGTGGAACTGCCCTGACAGCATACCCCTGGGAAAGAAGTGCACAAGCTGTAGCCATGCTAGGTGCAGGCAAAGGATTTACTCCACTGCCTGAGTTGAGGTACAGAACAGATCACTCTCGTCGAAAGAAAAAGAACATACAGGGAAGAGACATGCACAGATTGACTGTCAGCTTGACACACATCTAGAAACTGTAATGACATCAGCCTTTGTTTCCAAGAAGTCAATAGGTGGCAGATGGTGGAGATAAATGTAGATTTCTCAAGGGAGAAAAAAGAAATGGTGAAGGAAACGGAGATCACAGCAAAGTGATTAAAACTATGGGGCCATACAGGAACACCTCAGATTAAAATGCACGCAGAAACTAGTTATTTGCATAGGGAAATGTGAGCTGGATGGAGCCTGGTAGAGCAGCAAGAATCTAAGACAACATCCATAATTTTGAAAAGACACCAGTGAAGCTTGCATCACATGATGAAATGTTCTGTGGTCTTTAAAAGGTAAATTTTTAGCACAGTAAATGAAAATTTAACTGCTTAGTCATATGTCACCCTCAAAACACACCCTGTATACGTTAATACTTGAATGTGTGGATAGAAGTGTCTGTCAGGGCAAAAATATAGTATCTATGCCAGAAAATATGAAGAATAAAAGACTAATTCAAATTAAATTATATGAACATGCAAAAGTTAACTCAAGCTCTAGCTTGTTGCAAAGCTCACTGTCTGCTTTGCTCTGAGCCTTTGATAATGTTTGTTACTCAGCAGCAGAACTGATTGCTGAATGCAGACAGGACATTTCACAACAGGTATTACATCTCTGCTGCTCTCCTTGCACTCCTGCAGTCCTAAATACAGGAGTCGGTGTGGACCTGGTGGTGCATGTCCAATAGAGCTCACACATTTTTCCCTGTTAATGATATTCTCCAATCTGTCCCATGATTCATTCAGCTTCTCTTGTACCCATTGGCAGTGTGTTATTGCATAGCAAGATACTACAAGGGACTGACTGTGGTAGCAGTGAAACTTCTAGAAAAAGCTTAGATGTTAAACAGCTCGAGCTTTTATGAAAATTCAGAAGCCTCCATACTACACTGACATCTGTGGTTTTTTAATAGCTTCTGATAAGCTAAAGTTCATTTTACAGTAGTTTTCTTTTTTAAGACTTGAAAATTAAAATTGAAGTAGCTGGTGATGTCCAGTAACTATCCAAACTGCCTGCAAGTTTAAAGATAGCCTCATAGGATCTGGGTGGAGTGCATGTGAGAAACTCTGGACTGCTGTTGAATGCTCAAAAAATTAGAAGAACCAAATGAACTTCCTCACAGTAGAAGAAACTAAGCTACAGGGGAACTTCCTATTTGTGAGATTTCAAAAAATAAGAGGGTTTGATAGTTATCCTATCCTATCTGAGCACCACAAAACAACACATCCAGCTCATTCCACTGTGTCAGTCATTGTACAATGCTTCTCCCACTGAAAACACTACATCCAGGGAGTGCTTTGTGATGACTCTGTGCACAGAGCGTCATCAACTTGGCTGCAGTCCTTGGGATGCTTTTGTCCTTAGGCAGCATGATATTGCTGCTCCCAGCACCTGGGAGAGGAGCAGGACACTACTGATTACAACTCTTACTGGTACATGCTTAAGAACAGACAGACGTTGCTTCCACATCCCTGTGACGAGTGGATGGATGATTAATGCACGCTGGTATGGTTGGATGTTTTAATATCCCTGACACAATATTAATTGCTGCTTTTCCTACAGTTGGTCCCATGGCTGTAAATGGAGTTGTCAATGCCCATGGTGTTCTCAGTTCTGGTCACTTTGAACAGGCACTGGGTGTCTGGCCAGTCCGGGAGGAGCCATTACACCCACTTTTATACCGAAACTTTTATGCCACCCATTGCCTCACCAAAGAAATTAGGGCCATCTGATTGCAACCCCAGGCAAACATAAGGAAAGCTAAGACTAGGAAGGGGTGAGGAAAGATGTTCTCTTGAGTGTTTGATTGTTTATGTTCTCCAAATTTTTCTTTTCTCAGTACCCAAATTAATACTCAGAAGTTGGTGTTAAAAGGCAGTAGATTAAATGAAGTAAAAATTCCTGCTATGAGCACAGAGTCAGCTCTTCACCTTCTGTGAGAAGAATGCCTCTGACTGGGCTGGAAACAAAGACCACGCTGATGCTGGAAAGGGCCTGGAACAGATTCCCATGGCGGGGCTATCACCTGCACAGCCAGTTTGTGGACACCACAAGATGTGACACTGCATCTGGGAGGAGGAGGACAAGGCAAAAGAGATCTCTGCGGAGTGACCAAGCCTTGAGGGATGATGCGACTCAAGGGCCCTCAAATTTTGGGTCCCACCCAATGCTTCTCCAGTGCAAACTCTGCCAAGCAAGCAGAAGAAGTCACTTTATCCATTTTGGAACTTAATTTCATTTGATTGGTCCATTAAAATTTTGGGGGGTAATTCCATTTCCAGTACTTGCTGAGCAGATCCAAATATGGTTATTTGTGAAAGAGCAAATGAAAGTAACTCTTGCTGATTCCTTTCCCTATTTTTATTCTACTTTGTACTTGTAAGATTACATTTACATTTGCTCACTAATTAAAATACAGATTTTTAAAAGAAAAATGCAACATTTTCTGATGTGTCTTCTGAAAAGAATTCTGGCAGAGTTAAAAAGCTTTATAGTCAAGCACTGACCACAAAGCCTGCAAATTCTGATCTCAGAGCAGCATAGATCTAGTGTAATACCAATAGTTTTGGTGGAGTTACTCCAGTTTTACACAGCAGTATTGGGAATTGAACTTGGAACTTTGCCTTTAATTTAAAAAATAAAGCAAGCAAGGGATTTCTGAGCTAGTCTTACTCTCTTTCTGAAGTAATTTTATCACCTCTGTGCATGCAAATCTTGAAAGAGGTTGTTAGTGTCTATAAATAGATTGGCTTTATTGTTAATGCTAAGCAGCAGAAAACAGAAATGTGCAAAGGAATTTGGGAACTTGTCTCTTTTTTCTAAAAGATATAGAAAATGCAGAATTGTATAAAGAATCATATTGAAGGTACTGGTACCATTAGCCCTATTAGAAAGTCCAAGTGGATGGTTTCAGTGTGTTCTTCCTGTTCCCAAAGATTGATTTGAGAGCTAAGTTTCTCCTGATCATCCAGTGGATACTATTCCTACATCTCAGAGCTATCAGAGCAAGCACCTGCTGAAATCAGTTCAAGAGGCCTTTTTCTACGTAAAAGGAAGAGAAGTCAAATCCATTACTGAATACTTAATGCTTTGTATTTTAAGAACTGACTTTTTAAGGCTAGATATAATTCTTTTGAACACCTGATGACAACAGTTTATTCATAGCTGATGGAAATTATCTCACCTTATGCATGGTTTGAGCTAATGACTCTAATCTCACTATAGCAATAGAAGAAACAGTAGAAAGAGGCAAGTTTAGGATTTAATTTACTTATTTCCTAAGGTGACCAAGGTGAATTGCATCTAAAAAATGTTTCTCTTCACTAGTGCTAGAAAGGAGCCCAGGGTTATTTGTTCACCTGCAGACATATTCATTGTAGGCATGAAAAGTTAGGCAAGATGTTCAACTCACCCTGGAGGAAGAAGTTTGCTTTTCATACCATGATCTTAGTTAAGCTTATGGCCTGGTTTCTGCTGGGATAGAGTTAATTTTCTTCAGGAATAGATGGTATAGTGCTGTGTTTTGGATTTGGGATGAAAAAAAGTTGATAACATACTTATGTTTTTAGTTGTTGCTAAGCAGTCAAGGACCGTCCAGCTTCTCATGCTCTGGCTTGCCAGTGAGAAGGCAGGGGGTGCACAGGAAGCTGGGAAGGGGACACAGCCAGGACAGCTGACCCAAACTGGCCAAAGGGATATTCCATACCATACGACATCATGCTCAGTATATAAACTGGGGGAGTCGACTGGGGAGGCGTCACAGCTCAGGAACTAACTGGGCATCGGTCAGCAGGTGGTGAGCAATTGTGCTGTGCATCACTTATTTTGTCTATTCTTTTATCATTATTATTATCATTATTATTATTCTATTTTTACCTTCCTGTCCTATTAAACTGTCTTTATCTCA
>NW_010559322.1:0-1650 GCF_000687285.1 Phaethon lepturus | reverse complement strand
CTCTCTCTCTCTCTCTCTCTCTCTCATCCATGTAAGACTCTTGCTGCACTCTGGTAATGGTAATTAATTAGCCTAACACCACCCTTAGGAAAAGGACTTCTCTCACAGATGAGGAAACTGAGGCTCTGTAGCCTATAGCCTGATCCTGATTGGCCTCTGTCCATCAAAACCAGTGAAAATACTTTCCTGGGCCAATTGAGAGGACTACAGTCCTTGCCCAAAGGAAGAAATGGTTCCTATAGACAAAACTCATAGAGTACTCATTATTGCTGGAAACAAAAGGGCTTGGGGAAATGACTCTAAAATCCCTTTATTACAGGATTCCATAGTGGATATTACTCCCTCTACCTCCCCCATAAAAATTCCTTGGTTGATTTCATAATTCCCATACTCAGAATATCTTAGCTCAATTTCATAGGATTTTTTTCCATAAATAGGAAAACTGTGTTGAAAAAGGGGTTGAAACATTTCCTTCTACCATGGCTTGTTTGTGTTCCTTTGGTTGCAAAACTGGCTTAATGTAGCTTCGCCCAGTACATGGACTGAAGTCAACAAAGGTGGTCCTGAGCATTGCCCATGGCCAGAGTGCTCCTGTGTTTCAATCACCCCTTGCTTCTCTGTGGGGCAACGGGCAACGAACTGCAGTTTTGAGTATCCTTGAAAATGCACTTAGCTGTCAAGAGGCAGAACAAGGAGGCAGCAGTCTCTTTCCTTTTCTCTCCCACCTTAGAAATTAGTGATAGCAACCTTAATCATTAAACCAACAACTTAAAAAAGCAGTGTCCTGGTTTCAGCTGGGATAGAGTTAATTTTCTTCCTTATAGCTGATACAGTGCTTTGTTTTGGATTTGGGATGAAAATAATGTTGATAACATACTGATGATTTCAGTTGTTGCTAAGCAGTCAAGGACTTCTCGGCTTCCCATGCTCTGGCCTGTCAGTGAGAAGGTGGGGGGTGCATGAGAAGCTGGGAGGGGACACAGCTAGGACAGCTGACCCAAACTAGCCAAAGGAATATTCCATACCATATGACGTCATGCTCAGTATATAAACTGGGGGAGTTGGCCAGGGAGGTGTTGCAGCTTGGGAACTAACTGGGCATCGGTCAGCGGGCGGTGAGCTGTGCATCACTTGTTTTGCATATTCTTCATTATTATTATTATTATTATTATTGTTATTATTTCTTCCTGTCCTATTAAACTGTCTTTACCTCAACCCACGAGTTCTGTCTTTTTTCCAATTCTCTCTCCCATCCCGCTTGGGGTGGTGGAGTGGTGAGTGAACAGCTGTGTGGTTGTTTTAGCTACCTGCTGGGTTAAACCACAACAAGCAGTTTAGTTAATAAATATATAATTTTCCAATAATAATGAGAGAGATGATCAGCTGAGAGAAAGATGGTTCTGGCTTTTAAGCAGAATTCCTCACTCCAATTCAATGCAGCGCTCTTCTTCGTTTTGATTTCACTTCGGAGTTCTGTGCAGAAGCTGATGGTACGATTTGGTCCGTTACACTTAAGAGGGCATGTATTTATTATCCCATTTGTTTATGTAATCTGAATATTACAGCTTGCATCTAATATATGGAAATTACAAGGCAGCTCAATACGATGTTCTGAGTGCAAGGATGTCCTGGTTTCAGCCAGGATAGAGC
>NW_010559321.1:0-11088 GCF_000687285.1 Phaethon lepturus | reverse complement strand
GAGCCAGCGCCTGGCTCTTCCACTCAGAAGGGGCTTCTGAGAAGCCCTTTGGTCAGCTTGGCAGAGCCAGAAGCTTCTCTTTACCGGGGGACCATGAAAGACTAGCAGGAGATTGGGCTTTTGGTACACACCTTTCCTTCTTCACAGCTTGAGTTGTATCTCCCTCTTGTCCTTTCCCTCTCGACAAGCCCGTAAGCTCTACATCCCCTGGAAAATCTGTTCTTTGCGACAGGCCCCTGTAACTCCTTCTCATCCTTTCCCTTCTGCCTGCAGTTGGTCCCCCAGTGCCTCTCCCCCCGCGGCCAGAGGGGACCTAGGCTGATCTGATTTACACCAAAGGCGGCACGTGTTGTTGAGCTGTGGTCACAACCAAGTGCCCCGGGGGCCCAAACACGGCCTTAGCTGTCTCCGCCACGACACATGCTACGGTAGCATCTCCTGTGGGATCCAAGGCTCCACATCCCGACAGATGATCCCGGCACAGAACAGGTCCGGCCGTGGTGAAATACCCTTTGTAGCTTCCCTCTCTGTAATCAGGGACCGGCCTGTTTCGGACTCCAAGTTCAATGCTGAGAGCACCCTGGTTGCCACATGAAACAAGTGACCCGATGTGAAGTCCTGGACTCCCCAGCTGCAGCATGAACCCTTTTTTCCAAAATCTCAGCTGCGCTATTATCTACTTGTCAGGCTGCTGCTAACCCTACCTCTCCTCAGCACCAGCCCGAGTCTTTTCCTTCATTACTTTCCTCCTGCTCTAGTTCATTAAACTTGCATTTAAACGTGCTATTGGTTCTCCCCAAACGAATAACCTTCCATTGTGTAATATTGAATTCCTTTGTATTAGGCTGTTCCCCCAGCGTCTCCAAATCCTCCTGTAGTCTGGTGCATTCCTGAAATTTATCAGCAGCCTCCCTTCCTATCATGATGTCATCCGCATCTGGACACCCAGCATATCGCGCCAGCCTCGGGCTCATTTGTACAAAACTCTTAAACAGAACAAGTCCCGGCACCGAGCCCCAGGGGATCTGGCTTGTTAGCTCTCTTCGTGCGCACGGTCCTATTTATTGCACTTCTCTCTTCTCTAGAGAAGTTTATCCTTCTAATATCGATACCCCAATGCTTGTATACTTTTTATGGACCTCATTTTCTGATGCAGAGTCAGTAACCTTGTTAAACTCCAGCAAACACAAAATCACTGCTTTAAACTTTTCTGGGCTCACCTTCACAAACTTTATGAATAGGATTTGGACTAATCTAGCAGCAGTTTTGACTATGGCCCCTTGTGCCAGATGCTTGCAAACACCAGTCCCTGCTCCCCCTTTCCCCAGTACTTTCAGCATGATAGGACAACCCAGGGGATGAGAAGTAGTGGGGGAGAAAGGCAATATTTTCCAGGTGATGAAATGAGGTGCCAAGGTTTTGTTCACTCACTTGTGGCTATGCACTCTTGAGGAACATCCTTTATATTTCCTGTAAAGCAGGTAATTATGAACTACAGCCCAATGGTGTAAAGCAATATACTCTCCTCCCCTCTCATTTTCACCAAACATTGAGCTGCTCAGTCTTTCCAAAGACAGCAGCCTTGGACAGGGATGAAACTTGGAGCTTTTCAGCCTAAAAGATTAAATGAGAGGAAACTGCATTGCTATTGGAAATGAAGGGTTATGGTGGAGATGCTGAACGCAGATGTCTCCAGCTGCCTGCAGCATACGACTTCGGTAGCGATGGCACGTTTCAGATACAGCATTCAGCGGTACCTGGGTCATGGCTGAACTGTACCAGCTGCGGAGTTGGGGGCACCTCAGGGGTGGGCTGGCTTTGATCCTAGCTCCCAGTCCAACTTTGTGCAACCCAGCCTTCCCCGGCTGTCCAGGACCTTGGCTAAATCCTGTTTCTCACAGAAATGCCCCATGGATGAGGGGTTTCTGAGAAGCCCTTTGATCAGCTTGGCAGAGCGAGAAGCTTCTCTTTACCAGGGGGATCATGAAAGGCTGGCAAGAGATTGGGCTTCTAATATATACCTTTCCTTCTTCAGAGCTTGAATTGTATCTATCATCTCCCTCATTCTTTTCACACCCTATTTCATGCTCAAACAGTGGGTGTTTTCTTCATAGGGATGATTTGGCTGAGGGGACCAGCATCCTGAAACGGATTGCCAGACTCCTATGGTTTGGTCAAGGATGTAAGTGTTCGGTTCGTCATGTAACAAAATGATGTACAAGCCCAATGCCTTTGTTCCATTAGCTAATGGCAGCGTACCTGTTTCGTGATATCCCTGCATGCTGAAATAGCTATCTTGAAGAACAAATGCTGAAAATTAAAATAATCCTTGAGTCAAGCTTCCTCATTAGCAGCCTGCCTGGCTAGACTCTACCTTATTATTTTTTGCTGGTGTGTAGCTGTAAAGAGAAAACCGAGGAGAAAAATAGGCAATTAAAATGCATTAAATTGATTTCCAAATGAGTATGCAAAACTAGAAAGTCTCAGGAAGAACTTCATCTCTTCTCTTGCATCTGTTGCTGTATGTGAGAGTGCAAATTCACTAGCAACTAGAACAAGACACATTTGCAAACATTAGTAGGGTCAAACTTCTATCTAGGATCCCTCCATCAAGTCTCTTAACACTAAATGTGTTGTCATTGCAGTTGCTCGGCACGCATTGCAGAGCAGGACTTTTCAAAGACCATGCAAAAGTTTTTCAGGATGAACTCCTCAGCCCCAGCAGTTCCAACATGAGACTCTCAGCTCTGCAAAGCCAGAAATTGCTTTCCTCATCATTAGGAAAAATGCACCTCTCAATTCCTCTGCTCTAAACTGTGTTCCAGCGCAACAGTGAAACTACAAGCGTTAAGAAACCACACAAGCTCCTGACACCTGGCACTGTGTCTGCTCTGTGGCTTTGGGTGTCATCAACAGACTGTTCCACCTCAGGTTAATGCAGATATATTAAATGCAAGCCTGGAACATTTAAAGAAAACCATGAAGATGATATGAATTAATCTCTTCCTCTTCTTTGCTTCCAGGACTTTCCTCTCCCTACTCCCTTCCTCCCAAAAGTCCAATTACGTTTATTTTCAGGTTGCTTTTTAAGCACACTAAGCAAATTACAAAATTAAAGAAGCCTCTCAACAGTGGTGTGTGAGAAGGCTCCCACAGACGTGTGTGTGGCACGAGGGAAAACAGACTGCTTCTCCTAAGTAACCAGCGATGGAGCAAGAGGAAATGGCCTCAAGTTGCACCAGAGGAGGTTTAGACTAGATATTAGGAAAGATTTCTTTACTGAGAGAGTGGTAAGACATTGGAACAGGCTGCCCAGGGAGGTGGTGGAGTCACCACCACTGGAAGTGTTCAAAAAACACGTAGACGCGGCACTTCAGGACATGGTTTAGTGGGCTTGGTGGTGTTGGGTTGATGGTTGGTCTTGATCTTAAAGGTTTTTTCCAACCTTAACGATTCTGTGATTCTGTGACAGATACATGGAGGCAGTAAAGCCTTTGTTAAGCTAAGAGGTAGAGCAATGGCAGAACAACCTCCCTGACCTACCGATGCAGGGTGTATCTATCCACCAAGCTTATTCTGGGGATGGCAAGTGTGAAAAGACAGGCCGAAGACTAGGACTGAAAATTGGCTCACAGGACACTTTGAGACTTCCGTTGAAGAATCCATCACTAAAGGTGAGTCTTTGAGATTAAAGCCACTTGTGTTTACTGCTTGAAGGGCTGCTGCCTAGCACTGACGCAATGAGCAGTCCATAAGAGCTGTGCCACAATTAAATACTTTTCTCGGTGTTTCTCAAGTTACATCGGTCAAAGCTGTCAAGTCTGGAATTCTGGGATTTTGCTCCAAGTTTTGCTGGTTGCACTGCAATAAATGGATGCAGACCAATTTTAGAGAAGTGGCCAGCAACCTCTAGCACCACAAAGAAAGTCCATTCCCACCCACACATAGCCTCTGCTCCCACCCCTGGGAAGCTCCCCCACTTGCTGCTGGGCGGCAGAGGTCCAGTGCTGCATGGAGCTCTAGAGCACCTTGTCTGGAGGCTCCTGCCTCTGGTCACTGCTCTCTGAAAGTCAACAGGTATAGAGTGACCGAAGAGATTAGACAGAAAGAGGGTCCAAAAATTGTGCACACATGGGCACGCACACACACACATATAACTGTCTCCTCCATTTGGAGTTCATGGCTGACTGGACTTGGTGACCTCTGGGTAAAAATTTATCTTGAGGAGGGATCTGAAGCTGGTTCAGGGTGACTGCTGCCTGGGTACAAAGCCCAGTAAAAGACACCTCTTGTATCCTGGGATTGTCTTGGATGAACAGCCAAGTTAGGGTTTAAGGCTGGTATCAGTGGTAAATCAGAGGAGGGTAAAGGCAGGAAGAGATCAGCTTGGGATGAGCATGAAGGGGCCAAAGCATGAGCTCCCAGTTCAGTGATAAGGGTCCTTCAGGAATACTGGTGCGAAGACCTGGAGCGGGGCAGGAGTAGGCAGGGGAAGGGCTGCCAGGAAGTTGGTTCACAGACCCAACCACAATGCTGGGTCTGGCAGAGCAGTCTCATGGACTTCGATGATTCAGAAGTGGCGAGGAGGGGAACATCTTTTCATGCTGCGATGAAACATCCTGCCCTGCTAGGAGCATGGGAACGTGTTGCTTCTGATGGTCAGCACTGCTGGCTGACAAATCTGGCAAAAAGTGGTCAGTGAGGGCCTCGACATGAAGTCTGTCCTGACCCAGCTGCCTCCATGGCTACTGAAATGCCATCCATAGGTTATCACAGTAAACACTACCCGGCGTAGTTTTCTCCTAAGGGCTTTTCCTCCTCCCTTCACCCCATTCAAAGTTCAACACAAACCACCAACTCGCTTCAGAGGGTGAAGGCTCCGACTGCCCAAGACTTTTGTTTGAAGCCAGCCAGTCTCAGAAACCCCTCCACCTTTCAACACCTGCACTGATAAATTAGCCTGTCAGGTGGAGATTGCATCCCCAGCGGCAGAGGTTGGGGTGATGGTGTTTCATGATGGCTGCACAGGAAAGAAATCCTTTCCAGTGATTTCTGTCTCATCTGGAAGATTTAAGACTACGCCATTAAGGAGACTTTTCTTTCCCATACCGCTAAAACACAATTTTAGAAAACGGGCGCCGCATACCTTGAAAGAGGGAAGGGGTTGTCTGGTTGGTTAGTATGATGGAGAATGCGGGATTTTACTTATTTGTTAGCTTCCACCGCCCCCGTCTGGCTTGTGTAAAAATACCAGCTTTCGCAAGAAACTTCCGGCAAGTCCCCCAGAAATAAAATAGTAAAGCAAGACCCCATATTTATTGATGTTGACTCTGACCTACTCAAACGCATCAGCCATTCAGACAGAACCTGCGACCACCTTTGGATAGCACGGATGCTGAATTAGGAGGGAAAGGATGCGGGTGCTGCTTCTGGCTGGATTAAAAGGGTGGGTGGCACGTGAGAGCACTGTACAGTCATTTTCTCTTCTCCACCTTTGACTCTCCAGCACTAGTTTACAGCTCTTTCAACCATAACGCTGCGCTAAAGAAACTTCGGTTCTCTCGATTAAGCTCCACGCTAATCGCCTCTGACAGCGCGACTGTGCTTTCCATCGATAGGGTTAACGAACATTCAAGCAGCTCACGCGCTGGAAGCCAGGCAAAGCAAAGAACGGATAGCCAGGCTCTGGCAGGGGAACGTGTGGGGCAATGGAAGGGGGCAGAGCAGGAGGTGCGGCATGTTCAAACCAGTACCAAGCCAGAGTACCAAGCCAGAGCTTTGAGCAGGACAGAAGCCCCTGCAGATGTATTTCCTATCCTCAGAAGTGCACGTATTTGCGTAAGATTGCGGTAATCAGGAGGATGAGAAGAAAATTTAGTGCCAGGTATGGAATTACACTGAAGTTAACCAACTAACTTCTAGAGCAACCACTCCCGAATATAGAAAAAAATCATGCTGTATTTTCATGAAAAAAATTAAAACACAAGTGAAGCCATCCCTAAGGTGAAGTGCCACTCAAACAAATGGGGATGATCAAGTCTCAGGTTACAAGTGAAGTCCTTCCTTCATGCTTTGTGTAAATGACACCATCAAGCCCCCATATACCCAAGACTCTAAGTTAGCAGGTTTACCACCTTGATGAAAGTTGTGCACCCTTGTAGGAAAAAGGTACAATTTCTTTCCTCCCAAGTCACTTAAGGAAGGTCCTAGGACCTTCCTTCTTGCACACTGGCTCTAGCCCCATCTCACTATCCTTGTCATCTTTCCTCACTTCCATCCATTCTCAGTGATAGCAAAACCTTCTCCCTTGTCAATCTCTTAATTAATGGGTAATGGGGCTCTTTCTCTCTCTGTGAATAACCTCTATCATCTTCTCCAGCATCCTGCTCAGGGCCCATAAGGTGATACCAGTAACGATTATCTATTTGTTGCTCGTATATACTTCTTTTTATTCCCTTCTGACTGATCATTTTGGTTGCCCAGCTTGAGACTTATCAAGAGACTGCAGGCTTGTACAGTGAGTACTTAGCATTTTTGGGAAACTAGGCTCCTACTCACAACGCAAACATCTTAAAAATAGCAGCATTGTAGTAGTAGTTGGAGGGAGGCCCCCCCCCCCCCAACTTGGGAATAGAAATTGTTGTATGGGCAAAAATATGGAAATTATTAGTCTTCCCTGTTCTCCTGTCTCATGTCTCTTAAGTTCCTAGTTTCTGCCTTGAGTTTTGATAGCCTCATTGAAATTTGCATAATATGAAGCTGAGTAAGTCTGCTGTATTCCAGACTTGCAAGCAGCTCCCATTTTTTCTTTCTCTTAAGAAGTAACAAAGTTCCCACATTTTTTATGCCTTGGAAAAGTATCAAACCAGAATGCAAAGTGGAAGAGCTGGAAGACGTCTGGGACTCGAACAGGACTGGCAGGTAACAAGACAGACTACAGAAAGGCCTTTGTTTTTCATGTTTTCCTTGAGGTGCTGGACGGCTCTCTATCTGGTGTCTTCCCTCCAAAATTTCTCCCCTAGCTGAGCTGGCAGCACATGGGCTGAATTCAGCTTGCCCGAAAGAAGCTCAGCCATGAGCAGCTGCTCAGTCACCCTCTTCACATGATCACCAGATGAGTCTGTATCTCATGGAATTTGTGTCCCATCTTTAAAAATAAATACAACACAAATAAATGAAGTCTTGAGTATAGTCACCAACCCTGACCCACACGCAGATGTGACTATGCCTGAGTCAACAGCTACAAGAACAGCAGGCTGCAATTTCAAAGAGGCCCTAGACACCCAGGTTACTCAGAGGAGAACACAAGCAGGAACGCTAGTAAGGCACTGAGGAATGGCTAGAGCAATAAAATGATCTACAAGATGGCTTGCAGGAAGACCAGCTCATGTGGGAGAGCTCCTGATGTCCTCAGGGTGGCTCCAAGTGGCTTGCTATGAGTGCAGGGTCTGGCTTCAACCTGTGTCACGGCAGTGCGTTGTGCTTAGGGGACGTACCTCCATGCCGAGCGTTGGGTAGCAGAGGACCAGACAGACAAGCCCCACAGACTTGGCTTAGGGCTCCTTCAAGATAACTGCAGGCAGCCTCCTGATCTTTCCCCGACGGACCGGGGGTCACTAGCTCCCTCTGCTAACCGCGGCAGGCAGCAAAGGAGCCAGGTACAGGGTAAAACAAGAAGAGTAGGAATTCAACACCTTCAAACAGTAAACCCTTTCCAGCCACACTGGTGGCCCAGAGGTGGAAGCCGCGCTTCCATGCTGCACTGGTCCGGCAGCATGGCACAGCCCGGATTTTCCACCACACGGGGCAAGGCAGTATGGGGGGGGTGGGGGCGAGGGTAGAGGGGATGTTTTTGTTGGGTGTCAGGCAAAATGAAGTTTCACCACATGCTTTGATTTTCTCTTCCAGCCTTCTGCCTCTGAAAGCTTTTTCCTGGGGCTGACCAGAACATGCAAAGTTCTGCAGTTTTGGACATCTCTGCTCCCGTACCCCGAGGCAGCTGCCTCTAGGGCAGGCTTTGCTTTAGGAAGCCTTTCCCTGATCCTCCAGCAGCGAACTCCATCACTTGCCCTGCTGGTATGTCTGAACTGGCAGAGCGAGTTACCCGCGTGTCAAGAAGAGAGACTCCCACGCTGGCGAGTACTAGATCAGTGACTGGGGCTGGCTCTGCGTTGCAGCTGAGCTATGACCTTGTTCTCCCGCCTCACCTGCCGTTCCCAAGTAATTGCTTTTGGACAGATGGTAAGCTAGGAGTGTGTTATGAGGCTAGCAGCTGGCTGTCTTCCCAATCCCCCCAAAAGAAATCTGCTTCACGTTATACAGAGACAGCCTATTTTTCCCTGCCCTGCTTCCCTTCCGGCACTACAGACCAGTTTACAGCGAAGCCGGCGGCTTTGACTACTGGAGAGCTTCTCCGGCCGGGGACTGCTTACACCCGCGTCTCTCGACGGGAAGTGGGCACAGCCGGACCACAGCAGGAGGCACCTTCGTGTGGTCGCTGTTCTTGGGGTAACGCCACAATGCATGCGCCACGCGACAACCGGCAAACGTGCAGGGATCCTGCTCGATGTTACCGGCAGAGCCCATCCTGGTCAGGAAAAATCTCTTCTAAGGCAAGCAGGGCCAGGCTCAACAGCAGAGCTAGGCAGAAACGCATGCTTTGACTGTCTGAAATGGTTTCCTTCAGGCTTGTGTTCCTGAGGTGGGTCGTTAAAAACATGATTTCCCTCAGTAGTTCCAGGCATTCAGGTGCGGGTCATGTTAAAAGGCTTATTTTCTGAAAATGCTATTGAGCATCTTGGTTTTTTTTTAATAAGATTTGCACGCCGATTTTTTTGCTCTGAAGCCTGCACACATTAAGGGCATCACAAACCTAAGTTACTGTGAACAACGGATTTCTTTCCCCCCTCCTTTGGTTCTAAGCTCATACAATATACATAAGCTTAAAACATATCAAGATACTTCTTTCTTAAATTTTGGCATCCTTCACTGTAACATCCAATTCCTAACAAATGCACAGATATCCTCGTATGTCACTTTCAACTCTCAGCCCTCCATTTATTCTAATACCAAAAACAATGTAAAAGGACCTAGCAGAATTATAACCAGCCACGCACGGGTAGGAAGGTAACGTGAAGGCCTCCAGCTAGGACATTTTTAAAAATTATTATTTTTTTAACAGCTTGAAATATTTTACTGTTTACTCACAGTGAAGAAGTTTACGCTAAAAATTGAAAGGCACCTCTAAGCAAGGCAAAATGACTACAGCCACAGGGCAGAAGTCTCAAAGCCAATAAATCTTGTTTTCCTTCAGCTGTTCCCTAGAATTTGATAGAATTGCACATTTGTCTGGTTGGTTGGTTGTTTTTAAATTGCAGATTGTCTACAGTTGCTTTAGTTGCATTTGGATAGGGATAAATATGTACTAGACCACGTCTGCGTCACCTATCTTGCTCACGACACTCGGATGGAACAATTTCCTCCTACAGCTAGGATAAACTCCCTTCAGCTGGGATCAAGGTAAGCAACAGCCTTACATTCAAAGGACTGTCCTGGAAGAGTCGGTATCCTGGTACAGGGAGAAGGCACTCTGGGAACCTGCAGCTGTGGGAGGAAGTGCCTACGTAGCTGTGTTCCTGCAGATGAATTCAATGGAATTTGGAATTCAATGGCAAGAGAAGGCAGCAACCAGCGATTACACACAGGGGAGACAGCAGCTCATCTCCCTCTAACGAGCACATGCAGCAGAGAGGTTTCCCCCAAGGGAGCATCTTGACTGAGAATTCCCAGATCTGTCCTTCAAATAGGCAATAGATGATTGCAATAAATACAAAACATATGTACATGCACTTAGCCCTTGCAGCTCTACTCATCCATTAACATCCCCCGGTCTTCCAGCCCAAATGGCCAGGAATTAATTTTCAACAGACTTTTGAAGTAGTTATCTATAATATGCTTCCATACAACATGTGTTTACCTTGCAAAATCAAATTCATGCTTAGAACCTGGAGCAAAACACAGCAAGACACAGAGGGCCCATGGAAAAAACTAGAGGGGTACATTATAGAGAAACAATGGAAAGTAGTTCTACAAAGAAGAATTAAAATAGTCTATTTTAGCTTGCTTAAAGCTACATGAACATTATAACCAAAGCCCTTTTTATTCTTACTTTTATCAAGAGAAGAGGAAATAAACATACGTTTACTGCTAGAAGAATAAAGGCAAGGCCATAAATACTTACCATGTATCATAGTTACAGAAAATAATATATCCTCTTCTTAAATTATGATCTTTCTCATAGGTCAATAATGCAAAAAGCTTAAGTATTCCTCAAACCTGTTTTTTTCTGAGCAATTTAGAGGTTTACCATTGCCATTTATGACCTTAAGTTGAAAGCACGCTGAAGGACAGGACTGCAATGAAAAGAAATCTCAGATACAGTTTTGCTAAAACCTGGTCAGGAATGGGAGAATGAAGTAGAATTTGTCAACTCATATGCAGAGTGCTCTCTCATTAGTTTTGTTCAAGGAATACAATTTTCACAACCTCTGCTGTAAAACATTTTGATCAAAACTTATGTTTCTGGTCGATGAAGTAGCAAATAGGTCTTTTGGTGCAATTCCCTGTTTGAGAAGAACTTTGTTAGCAATTGGCTGAGCAAATTCCTGCTCACAACAGCAGCTGTAAACCCTGCTGAGGGCATCGGTGCAATTCCCTGTTTGAGAAGAACTTTGTTCTTCTGAGCAAATTCCTGCTCACAACAGCAGCTGTAAACCCTGCTGAGGGCATCTGTTGGGTACTTAATACTTGTTGGAAGTATCTCACTTTAAGTGTGTTTTGTTTACAAAAGGAATTCCTACGCTTTTTAACAGTGTTAAAAGATATTGTACCTCCTGTTTGTTTACATATAAAGTTTGATCCATGTTGTCTTTGTTCACTCGTACTGATTTTCCTCCCTATGGGGGGCTAACGTATCAAAGGGCTTTTTTGATTGCCTTAAAGTTTCAATTGAGTTATAATAATAACAGACTAGATAATACAGAAAGGTTATTAAATGAAGTGTTGTAAGAGTTGGGTGGGAGTGTTGAT
>NW_010559320.1:0-3270 GCF_000687285.1 Phaethon lepturus | reverse complement strand
TCCCTCTGCAGAGCCCTCCTACCTTCCAGCACATCAACACTCCCAAAGTGGTGTAGGACATGCTTTGCTCAGCACAAGGAGAGCAGAAATTTATATTTAATTTTTCAAAGGCATTTTAAATATGGATCTCATATTGCAAAGTACTTTAGCTTCTTAAGGCAGAAGCTAAAAATGCATTATCACAAAAGCAAACCCATAACTTAGGATCTTAGTGAAACAAGTCCATTATAAATTACCTAACTATCTACTAATTCAAAGACTCATCAAATAAAATAAAAGAAATGAAGCATTTCCCATACTTGGAGGGAACTTCAAAACCAAAAGTTCTTTTCTATTCTCGTGGCAAATTGGAGCTGCATTTCCCTCAGCAGCAAGTATAAAAGGCACTTCCAAGTGGTATCTAGTACAGTGCCATATGATCTGCTAGAGAACATCTAGGGCTACCACTAGAAACATCATTCAGCATTTAAGTTTGGGATTCCCTATCATAAGTAGGCTTTTTTGCCACCCGGCTTGGTTTTTCAGCAACCGAAACTTAAGATAAACATGTGATTTTAGATCCTTTCTTACACAAAGCAAATAAAGTTTTTCAGTTGTTAAAAGGGAAAAAACTTCCTTTTACCAGTCTACTTTTTTTTGATCTTTCATCCAACCTACTTGGACAATACTGTAGTGCGTAAAGAAATTACATAGGAATCTGCATCTTACAACAGAAAAATAAGGCTGAGTTTTAGGAACTACTTGAGTTATTTATAGTAACAAGAACAGAAATATTTATGTATTACCATTGGTAATGTATATTTCTGGTTACTAGAGAATTTTTAAAATTTGGATCTGAATGTAGAATACTGGCTTTGCAAAGAAGCTGTAAAAGGACAAATATACAGGTTTTTCCCTATTAAAGAGCAATGTATCCCTTTGTTACCTTTTAAGTATCTTCTGTTTCACATTTCATTCTCCACTAAAAATAATGAGAGATAACCTATACCACACAAAAGACCTGGTAATACTTATGTATCTGCTACCACCTGCTGACAAACAGCATTATTGACTTTATCCTAGTCAATCTTAAAGAAGCAGCTCCTATTTCCCTATAGGAAAGTTTCCACTGCTGCTACAGTGGCTGACAGTAAAAGCCACATGAATTTTTTAATACAATATGTTGTAGCCATAATAAGCCACTAATCTCCTACCCACCCAGCATGTCTGTATCACAGATTCACCACTGACCTGCATATTCTGCTCATAAAACAGCTACTATATCCTTCATTCACTGAAGCCCTTCAGCTATTGCAGATGGTCACTTGTAGTCGATTACTAAGCAACTACAAGAAACTGATTCCTCATTTACAAAAATCCAAAACCATTTATTTGTTACATTACCCGTAAGACTTCCCAAATGACAAGTCAATTTCTTCTGGTCTTATTTCCCCATCTGCAATGTGGAATCAAAACATATTTTTCCCCCAGTCTTCAAGTTAAGAGCAGAATGGTAGTAGAAATGACCACCTTTGCATCACCGTATGTAATTTTACAATGCTTTAAGTAAAAGCCTCAACTGGCCTCCAGATATTAGTGTTGTTGAGAAAAAGACTAACAAAAACCTAAAGCAAAACAGAGAAATGCATCCTTGGTTTCAGGTATCTCACACTAAATTGCAGAAGTGTGACAGTGAAAAGAGACTAGTTCACAGTGATGACCTGTATTTGGCTATATGGTAGACTACATAGGACAAAGAAGCTGGTGAGGGGTCTGGAGCACAACTCTTATGAGGAGCGACTGAGGGAACTGGGGTTGTTTAGTCTGGAGAAGAGGAGACTGAGGGGAGACCTTATCGCTCTCTACAACTACCTGAAAGGGGGTTGTGGCAAGGTGGGTGTCGGTCTCTTCTCCCAAGTAACTAGCCATAGGACAAGAGGAAATGGCCTCAAGTTGTGCTGAGGGAGGTTTAGACTGAGTATTAAGAAAAATTTCTTCCCTGAAAGGGTTGTCAAGCATTGGAACAGGCTGCCAAGGGAGGTGGTGGAGTCACCATCACTGGAAGTGTTCAAAAAAACATGTAGATGTGGCACTTCGGGACATGGTTTAGTGGGTGTGATGGTGTTGCGTTGACAGTTCGACTTGATGATCTTAGAGGTCTTTTCCAATCTTTATGATTCTATGATACATGAAAATAGTATTTGTAATATTTACTTACACATGCATTTCCAAACATTTTGGGGAGAAAAAAAAAAAAAAAAAGCCAAAGCTTCACATCTGGTAAGCCAAAGTGTCAGAAAATATAATTCATGAAAGCAGAATGTGGAGCTACATATGACAGTATGGATTATTTGACAAAGCTAATTCTAGTAAGATTCATGAAGTCTCCTGGCTTAGTTGACAGGAATCTGAGTTAGCAATCTCTCTTGAAGTGACAGGTCTTTAAGAGTGGTCAGTTCTTCCAGACCTACATGCATTTAGCAAAAGGAGTTATAAATGAAACATTTGACCTTTTAAATTTGGAACAAAAAAACCCCACAACTATTTTTCACTTGACTTAAGCTCCTGCCTGGAGTGCTCAACTGGGTTTTTTGGTCAGAAATTTCCAGCTGGCCTTAAAACTCCCTCTTTCCTGCACTTCCATCCCTAAAGCAGCTGAAGGTGGCTACAGGGCGTTGCCAAGAGAAGACCAAAAAGCCAACACCAACACTGGGCCACTGATACAAAGAGCCTGGAATGCCTTGACACCAGCCTGAGTCCACCGAGCAGATGATGACAAAAAATACTCTCCCATTAGCTTCCCATCTTCAGTATCAAATGCTAAAAACGTTAACTAGAGCTCCTTTCCAAGGCCAGGTTGGACAGGACTCTGACCAACCTGATCTAGTTGAAGATGTCCCTGCTTGTTGCAGGGGGGTTGGGCTAGATGACCTTTAAAGGCCCCTTCCAACCCAAACTATTCTATGATTCTGTGATTCCCCCTTTCTGAAAAGGCAAAGTTATTTTTGAGGAATGTCATCTCAGTCACAGAAGTGGGAGAGATGGTTCTGACTTAGTGCTACCCCTCAGGAGAGGCAGCCGCTGGGGTGTGGGGAGCCACCTATGCTCTCCCTCCTAAATACAGGTCCAGTCACCATCTTTTCCCCCTTCTGAGGGATGAGGGTGGCACTGAAATCACCACCCGTGTGAGATAAACTGCCGCCTTCCCATCCATTGCCACAGAATGAGACGAAGCCCTCTCTGCTGCCCAACCCCCCCCGGCTTCCATTGCGGGGCAGGTAACCGGCGGCC
>NW_010559319.1:0-1027 GCF_000687285.1 Phaethon lepturus | reverse complement strand
GGGCACCGGCGCGTCTCGCAGCGCCGTCTGCAGCTCCGGCCACCGCTGTGCTGACCCGGCCCGGGGTTTTACACACTCTCTAGCTTTACTGCTCTGCTTTAAATAACATTGAGGACCAGCCAAGACCGAGACTAAGCACTGCTGTTGCGCTGGGGAGCAGTCAGCAGCAGACACACATTTGCACCTTCTTCTGGCTGTTCAAAACACTGCGGCTGAGTCACCAGGAGAGATCCCCGATTTCCAGCACAGTTCAAGCTCAGGAAGCGGGATGTGGAAGGGAAGAAGAGCTTTCCAGATCTGATTCTCCACTGACAATTTGCTTTTGACAGTGGTTGAAATCATCTTTGGAACAAAATCTGGATTCCAAGGACAGTGAACTCCTTTCAGCAAAGCTGTATGTGTACCGGGGGAGAGTTTTCTTCAGGTTCTCCCATCTGTGAGAAATACCGACAGCGTTAGTTTAACATCACCGTGCCCCCATATCTAAGGGGGCTGGTGAAACGATGCCCAAAGGGAAAGTTCCAGAAGGAAACAAAAGGACCCTGCTCTTGTCCAGCCCTTCCCAGCTCACAGAGCACTCTGTCAAGACCAGCCTGACCCTCCCCTTTCCATGGATGGGGAAACTGAGGCACGGAGCAGTGGCACGGCACGGGTCGCCAACGGCAGGCTCCAGACGCTCATTCTGGCTCGTTACTCAGCAGAGCACAACCCCTCTCTGCTAAACCAGCTGTGACTCTGCTCCACGTTCACATCCTCTCTCCACTTTGCTTTCACTTGCTTTCGAGGCAGGGAAGAGTCAGGGCAGCGCTCACCACTCACCGCCTCTTGCTTTATGAGCCGCTGCTTTTTTTTTCCTTTATGGTAATCATTAACTTTTAAAGTCCCAGAAGAAACCCTCCTCCACACCTCCTGGCACAAGAGCAGAAGCTGCCGGCAAGTAAGGACAGAGGAATGCGAGCGTGGTACGTCGACGCCTCGGAGCGACGAGGCCCGGCTGCAGACGCACGGGGCACGCCGTCCCATGCGA
>NW_010559318.1:0-3621 GCF_000687285.1 Phaethon lepturus | reverse complement strand
GCACAAGCAGGCAGCCCGACCCGACCCCGAGCGACGGCTGCGGCCGCAGCGCGCACCAACGCCGCAGGAATAATTCACCGAGAACCTCAAACACTTGCAACCACGGCCAGTGCATTTCCTTGATTACCAGCCTGAAACTTTTCATTAGAAATTACTTATTAAACAGGGATCTAACCTTTCTCCCGGCTGGCGGGGGATAATGAGTGTTTTATTAAGTCGTCAGGAGTGAGCAGCAGCTCATGCAAGCTGCATCCGCTGCATCCGCAGGGCTCCACTTCATCAGCCGTGGATTATTACGCCATTTATAATTAAACGTTCAATGCTTTAAAATACGGCGATAAATATGCACTGATAAAATACAGCAGCAATCAGGCGGAAAGGATCGGGGAAGGCTCCTGTAAACGGCACGTGCCCTGCTGCCAAAACCCACCTTCCCATGGGTTTGGCTACTGGGTGGCTTGACCAGTTCTCCAAATATTCCAGTTCTTCCTCAGCGGCCAGGGGGTCTCTGGGCAGGGAAGACGCAACGCCCACGGGCTTCTCCAAAGACCACGGCCATGAACTCGGCGGCAAAATCCCCGCGAGGCACTGCGGCAGCGAGCAGTGAGACGGCATGGCGTGAAACAGCAGCCTTCCTCTGCGCCTGGGGTCTTCACGGGCAAACCCCGCGGAGCAGCCGCTCTCTGGCAGCTCCACTTCCATAACGCGGCTGCACCACAGTCCGGAGCAGCCTGATGGTTTCGCTTGATTCTAACCCAAAAGAAATGTCTAATTTCTGATCGAATTGGAAGCATTTTTACCCGGGGAAAGACCAGCCTTCTCTGCCCCACCACAAAAAGACAAACTTTATGGATGAGCCAATGGCTCATCCCACTCCAGATTTTGCCAAGCCCTCTACACTGTTATTTTGACCTAGAAGTAACTCCCTGCTTGTGCCCATCCCAGAGATGCTGCCAAGGGTGAAGACAGCCCTACGCAAGACGCAGCATTTGCCTTGTCGTGGGTTGATGCTGTCCTGGAAAGGTCCCAGCCAACTTCAGAGTTTGGGCTGAAAGTTGCATCTGGACCAGCATTTGGAAACCCAAGACCCTTCCTGAGCAGGCAGCAGAGCAGCGATGGCCACACGGACAGTCCCAGCACATTCAAGAGCAACAGCAGCTTAAGAAGAAACGATTTGGAAGGGGAATTTGGATAGGCAACAGGCTGAGCTTTTCTCTTGCCTGGGAATAAACCCATAAATTTCATCTGAGTGAATGAAGTGCAAATTGATGGTCAACTTGTTATGCGGCTCCGATATCTCAGTCTTGTCAAGAAAGAGGATATATGAGAGTAGAGGGGGTTTCGTGACGCATTTTGAGGCAGGGAAGGGAACAAATGCTTCCCTGATGGAAACCGAGCCGCAGCACATGAGCGCTTGCCGCGGCGTGGCAATGAACCCAAACCAAACCCAAACTTGTCCTGGTGCATCCCGGACCGGGGCAAAGCCTCCCAAAGCAGCCGCTCACCCCGAAAGAAGAAACCTCTAATGAAAAGACTAATTAACAGAAGACTTTATCCCTATGCCAGTAATTTAAACCTGACGAGCAAAGAAAGAAAAACCGCACTCCCATTATTTCAGCCTCGCTAAGTTTGGTCAGTTGGGTTGTGCTTTTTCATCAGGCTCTCTCTTGCAATAAGTAATTTTCCCTAATGCCTCGAATCACTCTTGATACCGCTGTGGTGTGCCTGTGGCCAACGTGAAGTATGAGGAGGTCACAGCTGATGTGTCTTCTTTGGGATGGGGTTTCATTAAATGTGAGTGACCACAGAATTTAACGGTGGAACCCGGCAACACTGCCCACTAATTGCTTTAGTGTGCTTCTGGTACCACCACAATTTCCCCTCCTTAGTATTGGGATTTGTCTACTTAATCCAACGCCCTTCGTCAGGATCATAGGGAGACGTGGCCTCGTTATGTAAACACAGCTTTTCCTGAGTCTTCGGTATTTCTTCAGCGTTGAGAAGAGGGAGACAGCCCTGCGCAGGAAACACCTCGGTGCCAGGGGAGCACCAGTGTCTGCAGGACATCCAGCTCCGTTCACCAATGCTATGAAGTGATCTGCTGGCAACACCGCTCAACAGCATAACCCATTGCACCGTGCCACTGAGACCATTTCACAGATGGGGAAACTGAGGCGCTGACGGGGAATTGCCCAAGGTCACCACACAGCCCGATGCACATCTGGGAAAAGGTAAAAGCCATGAAAGCACACCAAAAATTGGGGCATCTCCTGGGTGCTCACAGCACTTGCAGAAAAGCAAGTACCTTTAAGGTGGGTGGAGCTGAATACCCCGTGACGTCCCTCCGAAGCAGCAGGTAAACCAAGCAAAGCCCCATCACAGCCGGGAAAGGGACGACCGAATCGGGGACCAAACCCAAACCCCAGCCCCACGTCCCCAGTGTCTTCAGCCCCACTAAAAGCTGCTTGGAGTCGCTTCTATTGAGCGGTGTTACGGCTTGTTTTGCTTTAACTAAGTAAAATCCATCTGCTCTACTGGGCTATTTCTATTCCTAAATCTTGCCTTACGTTGAAAGTCTTTTAAACCGTCTGCACAGGAGGACTCTATGCGGTTTCTAGGGCATTTTCTGTTTAACTTGCATTAAAATGTACCAAAGAGTTACAAGTGCATTAGCGGTCCTGCTCCCAAATTGCTGTTATAACCTTTGCCCCATGCCAATCAATCTTGCTGACACCCATTAAAATGAGCTCATGGTGCCGTTTTTATGGCCGGATTAAGTGGTGTATCTGTAGCTCGGGCGGTTCGGTAAGGGCGTCACACTGCTAATGATTTCTTTATTGATCTTTAATGATTTCCTACATTAGTACAAGCAACATTAGCCTCAACAACATGCTCCGGGACAGATTGACTAAATAATTCACTGCAGCAAACTGTGATCACATAACTGCACATTCCTCCTTTGTGTTAAGAAACCGGGGTGGAAAGTGCATAATTGTATGCTCTGATATAAGACAGAAAGCCGTTGCCTCCCCTCAGATTCCTCCTGGCCATCCCTCCCAGCGCCCACCCACCGTGAGAAGAAACTTTCCCATCGGGGGCAGTGATCTGCCCCAAATCACCCACTGGGAGACGAAATGCATCGGCACGGTCGAGGCTTCGCTCCGCTTCTGCCCGAGGAAACGCAGTGCTTGGGGGGCCGAGGGGGTCGGGAGGAGTCTCGGCATCGGGGTGCTGCCGGGGGACTGTCGGCTCAGAGGGGACATCGCTCACGGAGGACGTAAGAAGCTGCCGCTTCCCCGGCCGTACTCCTCCCTGCGCATCTCCCAGCAGGACACCCCACGGCTGGTGTTCAATCTTAAATGTTAAGATCCCAAACCCCAGGGTTTGGTTTGCATCCCATGTGGGTACCCAGCAGTTTGGGGAACATCAGGCCACGGTGGCCTGCGAGGGCGGGACCTGCTGGACCCCGCGGGGGCAGACCTGTCCTAGCTTGCCCCGCTTCACCTCCGAGCAAGCCTGGAGCGGCAAGGGAGATGAGAGGTGCGAAGGTGCTCAGCGGACTGAAATGAAGTTTTAAAATCACTGGGATTAGTTGACATCCGTTGCTACCTGGAGGATGGG
>NW_010559317.1:2232-6630 GCF_000687285.1 Phaethon lepturus | reverse complement strand
TTCCAAGCTTAGTGATTCTGTGATTCTGTGACCAACTTGGCTTCCTGGCTGAGAAGATGGGGAAAGGTCTAACAGCTGCTGACAGAGCATTTTCAGACTCTAATCCACCAGTCCAGTCATCCAGTGCAGGGATGTCTATCCTCCCCCAACCACTGCCAGAATAAAAACTGTTGCAGAACAGTCTTGATTGATAGAATTGCACTGCAAAATATTAAAGATGACACCTAATGGCTGGATCAAATTCGTATCACTCAGGAAGGAAAAAAGTATGTCTAGACTCTGGTTTAAAGCCACTGGGCTTGTTTTTAGCAGGAAACCTCCTTTACCCTGCTGTGACAAGGCTATATTGAAAAGACCCTTCAGATCGGTGCTGTTTAGATCTTGCATGCAAGTGACAGCAAAGTCAAGGCAATAATATTGACAAGTGTCCTCTTCTCTGCTGTCAAATAAAACAAACCTGCAGCCACAGCCTTTGTCCTGAAGGACTTACTTACCCAATAAGCCCTTACTGACTGGACATAGAAAGCGGGGAATGGATGTGCTTCAAGCCCTGAGGGGATTTGCTCCATTTCCAGATGGAGAGGAGCATCCAGGGCTTCCTCCTGCATGGCTGCACCTCCAACCTGGAGATACCCCTTGGCTGGAGATTTGGGGCAGGTCCCTGCAGCACCTGAGGACTTTTATCAGTCTGCAGGATTTTGCAGTCACTCACATCCCTACAGTAGTCAAAAGCTGCTCTGTTTTAATACAAACCTGGGAAAATTTTAAGTTGTCCCTATTTTACCCAGTGGAAGTAACCCTGACGCTCAGAGAGCAGGACTTGGACCAAACCTCATGCGAGCTTTGGCTGCTCTGTCCCTTCTCTTAGATCTGCCTCACTTTATTTTGTTCATATGACAGTCTTTAACCTCCTTGATTTCTACCAAGAAACCCATCTGCAGCCTGAGACGCCTTTCCTGCCAGGACTGCAACACACATCCCCAGAATCCACATTCTGATGAAATGGCATTTTCTGATGAAAAACCTGCTTCATTAACAAATTCCCCATCAGCTCTTTCTGCAAATATTTGAGCCAGCTCAGCTTGTCTGCTGTTTCATTTGGAAGTATGACAAATATTAAAAATAATAATCCCAAGGCACGTCTCACCACTTGGACACACTCCTCTTCCCCTGCAGCCCTGACGTGTCTCCTCCTTGCTCCCTTGGTCCCTCTAAGCACCACATTTGGGGAGGCAGAAATGGGTTTATTTGCTGTACTAATTAATGACCAGCCAGTCGACTTGAGGGAGCGGAAGCATCTCAGCACTCCTCACTCCTATCTTCTCAAAAACATCGTCGTCGAATTGTCTTTCATGCCATGCTTGGACCTCTCCTGAATTTCTCCTCGAAGACTGGTTATTGACAGAAAGTTGTGATCAGAGGCATCTTTCACCCAAATGGACGCAGCTGGTCCATCCTGGGCAGTGCCATCTGCATAGCCATCTCCAGCCAGAGGTGAGGGGTGCCTGTGAATGGAGCACCAGGCCAGACTCTCTTATAGATAAACATAGGACATCCTATTCAGGATTGTGTCTCCATGTCCCTTCCCATGGAAAATCTGTAGCTATCTAAGAAGTGAAGGGGAAAAAGACAAAAATAAACAAAAAGAGACAGAAAGACCAATGTGGAAAATGAAGCCTTCAAAATCCTTCGCACAAGGTTGTCAAGGACACAAACACACACAGACACACGTGCACAGCTCTATCCACGCCACCCCCAGACATTTGTAATCACTGAGCCTGGAAACATCCTCTTTCCACTGGTGACTGATGCGATTTGTAAGGGACCCGGCTCCAACCCCGCACCTTTCCCAGGCTGCAAAATGAACCGGGGACTCTTTGCAGCCCAAACAGAAACGCCCCATCGTGCAGGAAACGGTAGCGGAGATGCTGGAGCGGAAACACGGGGAGCATGAGCCAAAAAAGCCACAAGTCCCAGCCCGACCAGACCCTCCAAAGCAGAGAGCATAGCCATGCTCCTGCCCTTCTCCTGCCTCCTTTACGCCATTAGCGCGGAGTTATCCCGTGATGACCTTGCTGCTTTGAAGCAAGATTTCTGGCAGTACAGCCTACTCCTGTATAAAGTGAGCATCAATCACCCATCAGCTGAAGAACATGATGTCTGGTACATTTAGCACTGAGACCCCTCTAGTTCTGCAGAAGTCACCCAGGGACTTCGGAAGAAACTCAACATTTACAGTTGAGTAATGGGCCACAAAAGTTGTTCTGCAGCAAGGTAAAGCCCAGCTACCTCTGGCCCTAAACAGCAGCCATGAATTGAACTGACACTGAAAATCACAAGAATGCCGTAAGACACAACTTTGTTATATGTTGAACATTTGGGGATTTTCTTGCATAACCTCTGTGTTGTAAGTCCTTAAGATAATCTTTCAGGCTTTTGTCTGCCAACGAGTGCTAAAAAAGCCTGTTTTGTAAAAAAAGTACATAGATTAAAAGCCTAGATTTGTCTGAATTTGGAGAGGAATCTCAGGTCCACAGGAAGGACCGAGAGATTAAGGCTGCCAGATTGGCAAGGCCACCTTGAGTCCATGAAGAGACCGCCCAGCTTCACAACCTCTCTCCAGCCAGGGTTCAAGGCTGGCCCATGAATCGACTTGAGTGGTAAGGAGCTATGAAGGTGGTGGGAAGGAAACCTTCAGAGAAGACAATGCTAAGAGCTGCTTGGCCAAAGCCACTAGCTTGCTCTTGAAGGCTGAACTGTCACATCACAGCAGCCCCTCCTGGAGACCTGACTTCCTTTTTTCAGCCCTGCCAGAGAGCTGCCACTTGCCACATGGGGATGGCCAGAAGGACAGATTTATTCATCAAGACAGGCCAGAAGTTCCTCTGAATGCTTTTCACCCCAGAAATATGCATCATCCCTTGCTGGCTTTTCTTAGAGGACTACTTCAGACAACTTTGAGAAGTGGTGAGGAAATGCGCCTGTGAAATGGAAACTGATTTTTATTCAGTTTGATGGCTTGTCTACACAGAGGTACTCAGGAAAATTAATCTAAAATTAAAAGAAGGTATGATTTCAGAGTGGATTAGTCAAAGTGCACACAACCCACCAGGTGGCCACTCTTGTTCGGCTTTAAATCAGCCCTCATTTAATTTAACCAAAATGAAGTAGGTTAAATCAAATTAAAGTCTCCTTAGCTTTGAAATCCAACAAGGGGGAGCTGGTGCAGTGTAAGAAAGCTAATTCAGGAGAAATTTCGTGATGGTTCCCACACAAACAATCCCCAAATGTCACACGGGGCCCTGACAGTGACCAAATATCAGGGATGGGGCATGCCTGTCTCCTCAGCTAAGGTTGGCCTTTCCTGATTCCTGGACATGGAAAACTCCGATTGATGTCAGATTTGATGTCACATGGTCAGCTCTTGTCATTTCCGCAGTTTTTGTCACGGAGAAAGGAAGGACAATGAGAAGACAGTGGACAGAACCCACCACAGGACTGGGGAGTGGGTGCATAGTAGAGCAGGCAGTAGGGTCCATCCACTGTCTTCTAGGACAGGATAGGCAAGTGGACAGAGAGGCACGGTGGGCTTGCTGATGCACAGCTAGAAGCAGCCTTGCTGGTTGGTGCAGGGAGACTGAATTCACCGCCTTGCCCTCCTCTCCAGCTGGTTGGGTTCATATTTGACTTCGCGTTGAGCAATGCGGGGATAGAGTTGGCCCTGAGCTACTCATCCTGCTGGCTGAACCTCTGCCAGCTGGCCAGCACTGGGGAAGAGCTGTCACATCTAATGTCACTCAAGTTAGGCGCCGTGTATTGGCGATGTGTCTAGACTCTATGCATGAGACACGAGGGCCACATGGGTCTTGCAAAGCAGCAAATGTGCAGATCTCCCGTGGGTAGGTTTTGCAGCCGAAAAGCCTCCACTTTTTGTGGGGGTTACACTAACTCTTGCAACGAGGAAGGGGAGTGGAGGGAATATGCCCCTTCTTGTGGCAGGGGCTCTTAGAGTCAACCCCAAACCAAAACAGGGACTCTTGGCTTCTTTGGGACCTCACAGCCCAACAAAGCCAGACCACAGAGGGGCATTAAAGATGGCATTGGCAGCAGGATCAAATGCCCAAATTTCTGCCATCAAAACTGAGGATGGCAACCTCAGAGGGAGGCTGACACTTGCTGGAGGCCTAGCATGGAGGAGGTCCAAGCTGCAGCCTTAAGGGGCAGAAACGAGAGGAGAGACTCCCAACCTAAAGGAATAAGGAGATCTCAGCCTGGTCACAGGCAGCTCCGGTGCAAGGGGAAATAAAATGGAGGTGGGTGACTGGAAGGTCAGTTTGTGCTGGCACACAGCATTGCCGCGGCACTGCAAAGCGTTGTCCCCTGCTTCTTGCACCTCCC
>NW_010559317.1:0-2198 GCF_000687285.1 Phaethon lepturus | reverse complement strand
CACCAGCCTCTGCCTGCTCCTGCCACCATGACTTTCGTTGGCAGGACTCGAAGGATGCTTGCCCACCCTGAGGGCAGAAAGGGCCAGCGGAAAATCGATGGCGAAGAGGCGATAAGACCAGAAGCCTCACCCTCCTTTGTGCGCCCAGCGCCTTTGTTGAGTCAGCCCAAATTTACGCCCTCCAGCCAGCAACTGTATTTTTAACCTTTTCGGGGTTGTGAGTCACATTGCCTCCCCCAGTCCATCCGTGCATCACCCACCACTGAGCCAGGACAGACCCAAAGACGATGAGCTGAACATGTCTCAGACTCAATGATCCTTATGGGTCCCTTCCAACTTGAAATGTTCTGTGATTCTTTGGTTCTGTGATCTTTGGTCCGTTGAGACTCAAAGGTGCTATGATGCGAAGTGGCTAAAGACACACGTGACACCAAGTGATGTAGGAGCCACCTCCAAGGATGTCCTCCAGCACCCCAGTCTCTTTAAGTGAAATTTTGGGTGATTCCTACTTAAATACCCACTCCCCAGTGCCATCTGCTTTGCTGCTGATCCGGGCTATGCTGGGGACAGGTTCCTCTGCAGTCACGTCTGGGACACCTGCAAACCTTCACCGACATAAAAGCTGCCACCACACGCCCCTCACCCCGTGTTTTTGCAGAAAAGCCAAGCTGGATGGCAGGATCCGTCCCCCCGCTACAGCCAGTCCCCCATGACCTTGGCTAGCCAGGGTTAGCGAGCCTGCAGCCCAGAGATTTCCTGTTAACGCTGCAAGGAGGGCTCCACATTTCCTTGGGATCCTTTGTGTGTCGGTGCTATTTCGGGTCCCACCTTTTTTTCTTCAGCTCCCCACCCACACCTCCCTCAGGGTGGGGTCTTCCCGGATAATTCGGAGCTCTATGTATACAGTTGCATATACATATGCACCTACATATATTTATATAGCTGTGCATGCGAGTTGACCCTTCAGGCATTGACTGGACACGGCAGACTTGGCAGGAGGCTCGGCGCTATTCTTTAGGTGGGGAGAGCCTAGGAAGGGAAGGACACAGCTAACCCTCCCTCCTATTCAAAACTATTTAAAGACTGTCTGGCACAGAGTTTCTTTCCCACCAAATGGCTCCAGTGACGATCTGGCTTTACAGGCTGTGTAATCTGATCAACTTCTATTGTTGGCAAATTCATAATTGCCTCATTATTTAACTCTCCTGAAACAGTCAGTTTTACAGAAAAAGAAGATCCATTTTAACTCTTTTTTTTTTGGTGTTTTATTTTGTATTTCAAGAGCACTGGGACTCAGTTTCCATCTGAAGAACTTCTGTTCTTCAACAGCTCCTGCTCTTCCCCTCCTTAAAATAATGCACATGATCACAGGAATGACTGATGAAAGGCGCAAACAGTGAGAGAGGACCTTTTCCAGTGCTGTCCCAGTGCAGGATTCTCCAGCACAGCATATTTATTACCCAGTGGATCTTATACGTATCTGTGAGCAGCACAAGTAGAGGAGCCTTAACTGTTTCCCCCCAGAGAAGAAGGTTGCTCGTGTAAGGACTATGCGCTGGCTCACATCCTTGGTCAGCCACAACCCTCTGAAACGACCCTGGTTACATTTCTTGGAATCACAGAATCACAGAATCACTGAGGCTGGAAAAGACTTCTAAGATCATCAAGTCCAACCGTCAACCCAACACCACCAAGCCCACTAAACCATGTCCCGAAGTGCCATGTCTACACATTTTTTGATGTGGTTTCTTAACCTCTCCCTGCCTCAGTTTCCCCCATCTCTACATGCAGGAGTGGATAGATTTTGGATAGAGGAGCTGTCTTCATTTATGGGCTGGTCCAGCACCTTGCTAACCTTGGTCAGGTGCCAGAGCAATACAAATAATTACTAATAGTAATCCCCACGGGAGTCTATTACATTATGGTTCAACTTCCTCCCAAACAATTGCTCCTCTTCCTTGCTTTGTATGTTCTTCAAAAGAAGCGGCTGCTGTGCTTTAGGGCTGGGACACCAGCCGCAGTAAACATACACCCAGCGTTCCTGCTCAGCTGGGCCTGGGCAGCAAAAAGAAGATAAATCTGATTTAAGACAATCACACTGTGGGCAGGAAAAAAATTGAGGGTTTAATGGAAATGGCAACCTAGTAGCATTAAACAGCGTTTATCCTGAGAATCACAGAATCACTAAGGTTGGAAAG
>NW_010559316.1:6802-13762 GCF_000687285.1 Phaethon lepturus | reverse complement strand
GCCGGCGCGGGCTGCCACGCTGTCCGCAGGGCAGGGCGCGAAGGAGGCACCCCGGCCTCCGGGGTTGGTACCCAGGCGAACTCTTCGTGCCCTCAGCTGCAGGTTCTCTGCCGTCATCTCCGCTCTGGTTAGGCTTCTAACACCACTTCCCTCTGGGGAAAGCCAGAGCGGGGAGGAGAAGCGGGTTTGAAATGCTTTCTCACAGCAACAAGTTGGTCGGAGCATCGCGTACCGAAGCAACTCTCTGCTTACGGGAAGTGCGATCGAGGGATTCAGCGGTCCTCACGCGTGTGGAACCCGGGAAACTCGTGTGGTCCTTCGACAGCCTTGGGCTAAGAGGGGACTGACATTTTATATCAGCTGTTATAAAATGATGCTGTACATACACTACCTGGCACAAGGGGAGAGTGATCTTGCAGTTTTACTCATCCACATCTCCACTGGTAGGTGATGATCAGAGCAGCAGTTGGGAGGCTAAGGCAGGCTCTCTGTCTCCGAGGGGAATTCTTCTCAGCTTAGATGCTTTCTCTAGAAGGTACTGCTGTTTCAGTCACAGCTATCAGATGCGAAGCACAAATGAATTCACGCAAAGCTGCACGCTCTGCAGAGAGGTCCCAGTACACAGGCAAAGCCTCAGAATGTAGGAACTTAAATTGGGCCAAGCTGGGGGGTGTATTCCAGAGAAGGGTAGTGCAGTAGCAGGGTGAAAATAAAACGGGACTCCTTCAGGCAGCCTGGAGAAGCCCTAACGGTCGGATCATTATCTTGCTGTGGTGTAATCCGCCCGATACTGAGTGTGACTTGGCGGGTGACTGCTGCTGCGTAACACGTTTCTGAGAAAAGGATAAAGTGGAAAAAAATATCTAAACTATGTATACTGGCCACATAAATACCGTTGGAACCTTAAAAGCAAGTGCTGAATTTAAACAGACTGACAGCTAGCAGGAGATGGAGTGTTATTTTTAGGCTGACTTCCTAAGGAAAGAATTTTGTGCAGTACCACGATGCATGTGTCTGTCAGTTCATCTCCCTCGTTATTAACCTCATTGGCCAATTTTAACCAAATTTGACAGAGGAGCTCTGAAAGGAGCTTGTAGCGTAACCCGTAACTCATCCTGAGAGGCAACATTCAGCTTGCGAGCAGCGAGTGGCCAGGCAGCTCTGAATCGACTCCGGCTCAGGCTTCTACTTGCCTCTTGAAGCCGGTAGGGATGGGGATATGGGGAAAAGCAGGGTATTGGTGAGGGGATGTCTTACGGGAGATAATTTCCTGCGGGTTTGTGTCTGACCAGCTGCTCCCACAGAGCTTGTTCTCGTTAATGATGTGTATTGCCGTGATGTTGGATCACAAGACCAGGAGGTTGGTGACTTAGGCAGGTCTAAGGAGTTCGCTTTTCATTAGACAATTTATCCAGGTCCCTTCAGAAAGCGAGTTCTGCCACCCTTATTCACCCTAGTACCTTTCTCTGAAAGTTGCCGTATTAAATATGAAAAAAAGGGGCGGAACTGTTACACGCCTTTAGCTTCATTAATGGGGTGTGAGGTCTGCAATTTTTTATGGAAAAAATCTGCCGTTTCCAATTTACACAGCTTGCCTTGAACTTGTTTTTCAGGTGTTTTTATCACAAAAGGAGACGTGGGCGTTGGAACCATCGTAGGCTCGGCAGTATTTAACATTCTCTGTATTATCGGCGTGTGTGGGCTTTTTGCAGGACAGGTAAGAGCATTTAATGATTCCTAACAGTTCTTGCATCGTCCCGCGCCTCGGCTGTACTGTGAAATCAGCTGCCAGGTTCACAACCTTGCCACACATTTCTCTGGCTTTATTCTTTTTAATAGGGCCCTATGCTATTCCTCTTGCATTTTTTTAAGTGAAAAGAAGAACAGCAAATGTCAACTCCGGCGTTTTAAGCTGCCCAAGATATGTGGGTGGTCAAAGGAATAAAAGTTGCTTATTTAACACGTCCTCTTGGTAGCTATTGAAAAATGCATCGTGACGGATGGATGCAGGAAGCCAGGAAATGTCTGTGCCTCTGGCTGGTAAAAATGCATTTTATCATGCAAGATGCCTCTGAAAGAATGCTGACACTTCTGGAGCATCAGAAAAGATGCTGCCTTTGTGCTATATAGTCTCGGATACATGGCGCAATGTTGTTGGTGACCAGCATGACTTACGAAGTTGTATAAGAAAGATACAGTCTTGACTTGTAGTTTATCTCATTATTTATATCCAGAATCACAGAATGGCTTATGTGAAGGGACCTCTGGAGGTCTCTGATCCAAAGCCCTCACCACCCCAAGCCCCCCAACTCAAAGCAGGCCTGATTTTTGGATCAGGTTGTTCAGGGCCTTGTCCGGTCACGTTTTGGATACTTCCAAGGATGCCCCAACTTTTTTCCTCACTAGCAGGAAGGCTGTCCATTCTTAGCATAAGTTCTGTTTTCCACCACGTCAAACTACTTATGACAACACAAGCTATTCATCTGAAATTAAAGTAATTAAGTTGTGAGATCTGAGCTGCTGTCTAAATTGCAGACATGATTGACTGTATAATTAAATATCTGAATCTGCATTCACCTTAGCACTTGCCAACATGCCCGGTATTCTTACAACCTCATAAAATGTTCTTTGAAATGTTACTGTGCAGGCTTACTTGTTAAGAGGGGAAGCAGGATAACATTATCAGCGCAGGGCAGCAGGATAACTAGCTCTGGAAGAAGAACTTACGAGAAGGGGCCTGGATAACTTGGTCAGTATGAGAAAGCATGCAGAGATATTGGGCTTTCCTGGGAAAATCTGTAATTCAGTTTTATTTGCATTAGCAGTGAACTTGTTCAGGATGAAGGTGGACATTTTCACAATGGGGAGGCTTCAGTAAGAGCCACGGCAGAACTTTCTAGCCACCTAAGCTCCCTTGATTTGCATGGGAACATGCAGCTGGAAGCTACACGTGCTCAGTATGGTAGTGGTTCTACTGTAGCCCTTACTGTGAAAGCCCAATTGATTCAGGCCAATTTTTAATGACCAATTTTCCCAGGGCATGAAGCTGTGTTCCCCAGAGGTGCTCTGCTGTCATCAGTAGGACTTTTTGCTCGGGTTGCTTTTTTCAAGCAAATGAAGATGATTAATTCTTTAGCACGATGGCAGAGGAGCTAGTTCTTCTGATTTTCACTCTCCACAGTATCGATTGCGTGCCTCAAACCTGCTAAAAAGCTGGCTACAAATCACAGCTTTCTGTGGAAAAGGTTTGCTAGAGTTTGGGGGTTGATGGAGAATGTCAGTCTTCTCAAGAGACCATTTGCAGGTGGGAGATGTTTGTTTCTGAAGGATATAACACAGCTGAGACGCTCTCAGAAATGCTTTCAGCCTGCCAGGCGTGGTGGCTTTCAGAGGCTCAAAGCGGGGGACTGGCTGCTGTAAGTCATCCTAAGGGTGGTCTGCAAGTCTGTTTCAAGCCAAGAATTGAGATTTGGACTGATTTGTCCCAACTTGGTTTTCCCTGACTCTGCTAGTGATTCGTGTGCGGTTTCATCAAGTCACTTAACCTCTGTTTGCTGCGGTTTAGCCCACAGAGGGTGGGTGAGGACGGGAATGATTGACGTTGCTATGTGGAATCCCGATTTAAACGAGCAAATAGGAAACCTCAGTTTAAATAATTCCAATATTCTAGATCAAACTCTGTTTTAGTTTGTGTTTTTCGTTTTTTCCCCCTCTCAACTCTTCACTGAGAAGTCATTCCCTTTTACTGGTGTCATTCATCTTTTTGTTTTGTGTTAATATTAATAGGAATTTGGGTTTATTATCAATAATGTCTCTATAGATGCACTAACATAGGTGCTGAATTTGGTTGGCGGTTGGATTTCAATTCTGCTGGGGACCTGGGTCTCGGTTTTGAGTTGCCTTGTGATGGGCAGGCTGTCGGTCTAAGCTGCTTGCTCTGCTCCACCTCAGTTAGAGCAGTGTCCTGGTTTCAGCCAGGGTAAAGTTAATTTTCTTCACAGAAGCTAGCGTGAGGCTATGTTTTGGATTTGGGATGAGAAAACGTTGATAACGTGCTGATGTTTTGAGTTGTTGCTGAGCAGTCAAGGACAGTCCAGCTTCTCGTGCTGGCCTGCTAGCAAGAAGGCTGGGGGTGCACGGGGAGCTGGGAGGGGACACAGCTGGGACAGCTGACCCAGGCTGGCCAAAGGGGTATTCTATACCATATGACGTCACGCTCAGTATATAAAGCTGGGATGAAGAAGAAGGAAGGGGTGGAGGGACGTTCGGAGTGATGGCGTCTGTCTTCCCAAGAAACCATTACGCGTGATGCAGCCCTGCTTCCCTGGGGATGGCTGAACCCCCGCCTGCCCGTGGGGAGTGGGGAATGGAGTCCTTCTTTTGCTTTGCTTGCATGTGCGGCTTTTGCTTTACTTATTAAACTGTCTTTATCTCAAACCATGAGTTTCCTCACTTTTACACTTCTGATTCTCTCCCCCGTCCCACCGTGGGGGAGCGAGAGAGCGGCTGCCTGGGGCTTAGTTGCTGGCTGGGGCTAAACTTTTCCCTTTTGAGCTCAGACCTGTGGAGTCAGCAGCTGGAGTCCTCTGATTTTCAGATGAGACCCGTGAGTCAACGGGCAAGGATTTACCAGCCAAACCTGGCTGTCTTGTGAGTCTGCCCTGCAGCTGCTTGGGACACAGGCCCGTTTTCTGCGATTCCTGCCCTGGAAAGTGACGTTCCGGCATCTCGGTTCGAGCCTGGAAGGCTTTGGGGTTTGTCTGGTGGGAGGAAAGGAGCAGAGAATTAAGCCCGTGCCTGTGGCAGGTTCGGCCCGATAACGCTCACGTTGCCTCCGTGTCGATCAAAGCCCGTTGTGAAAGGCTCCGCTGCCGGGAGGTGGCTGCTGCAGGTGCCCAGGGCGGACAGGAGGGGTTGCCACTCTGTTCCCCCGCTGCCTGTGTTACGCCTGGGTGCCTCCGGCGGGGGGGACAGTTCCAAGGCGATCACGCCGCCGATTTGCGCAAGGGCAGTTGCAGGGGGGTGAAGGTCATCTCACCCTCGCTTTCCTGTAACACCTGCCAGCAGTAGCAGCAGTGTTCCCACCAGAGCTTTCAGGTGCTGACGAGGGCTATTTGCAGCTGCAGTTGTGGTAGCGTGTCGGGATCCCGCGAGCTGGTCGGCACCCGGCAGCCGGAGCTGCTGTTGGGATGCTGGGCTGCTTGGAGATGCCGGCAGCCCGGGAGGAGGGCGGAGAGCGGCGCGGGCAGCGGCACTCGGTAAGCCGGGCCTGCGTTAAGCCATCGCTCTGCGGCGGGGCTGCTTCATCCGCTCCCCAGGTGGTCAGCTCGGAGCCGGGCGAGGAAATGTCTCCGTGCTGGAGCCTCTGGGGCAGCTGCCTGGTGGCAGAGTGCTTGGGAGTGCTGTACTGCCCACGGGGCGGGAAACCCAGAAGTAAAACCTGTCGGGGACTCCTGCAGCATTTCCGTAAGTGCTCTTTATTTTTGCAGAACTGTTCAGTATCATGAGAAAGCCTCTTTTGTTTGTTTTTGACTGGTAAAAGTTGAATTAAGAAACACTGACCAGCTCTCTGGAGGATATGTTTTATTTTTTAATTAGGTTGTGGTATGTATGTGCTCTATTGGATGTGTTATTCTTTAGCTTAAGAAAATACCAGGTTCGGCTACCTGAACCTTGTTTAAAAAAAAAAACCAAACGCACAGCCCCAAAAAGCTGGTACGCATTTACTTGAACTTGAATTGATTATTTTTCTAAGCCTTTAACGGCTGGTAAGTGCACGCTTCTCAGAATAAATGAGAATAGACATCCCACTGCTGGAACTGGAGAAGGAAAGTATGATGCCCACACCTCTATATGACACTACACACTTAAGAACAGCATTAAAAGAGCATTGTTAAGGTTGAAAGTCAAACGCGGAAAAGTTAGAAAATAGCAGCATTAAGGTTCCTTGTGCAACCTTAATTTGACCCCCTGGTGTGTACGCGGTATTACAGAGTCTTTAATTACAGGAGCCCATGCGGGTTTCTCCACAGGCTCCCTGCCTCCCTCAGCGCACAGAATGGACTTTGCTCGCTTAATGAACAGCTATTCATTATTTTGTTTTCTCTTCATTGTTCAGTGTGTGCCCTTCTGCCTTATTTACCAGGCTCTATTCAAGCCCTGCTCCAGAGGCAGAATTATTAATTTCCTCTTGAACTTCTGCCGATCTCAACGCTATTGTATCTGAGCAGTTGATGAACAATTAATAATTTTCCCCAAACCTCTGTGAGATGAAGGGGTGATTTTAAAGATGGGGAAACAAAGCACAGAGAGATTAAATACAAAAGAATAACTTGTCATTTTCGGGACCAATTAGACTGGCACGGGCCCGTCTTTCCCCCTGAACGTATAGCATCCCGTGGCATGCTCTTTGTTCCGGGGGCAGCTCCCTCCGGCTCCAGGCGCTGCTCCCGCTGCTCCACCTCAGCGTGGCGCAAGGGGTTCCTCGGGGGGCTGCCCTTGGTTTAAGTGGCCATCTCAATGTCCGTACGGCCCAGCTCTCCTTGGGAGCATTCAGCTGCTTTAGCCATATGAGCCTCTTTTCTTCTCCGAGGTCCCGGCTCCTGTTCCACCTTCTGCAAGGGGACACACAAAACACCTCTGTCGTCATGAGCCCCGGCTTCATCCCTAGGACCGTTCTAGACCTGAATTGAGAAAGCGCCTTAACTACTCATCGCCTAACATTTAGCGCTTGTTTTTGCTGGCACGATGGCGTTCCTTCTAAGCACCCAGACGCTCCAGGTGTCTTTCCATTTGATCTGTCTCCCAGCTCCCCCCTCCCCATTTCTTGAGGCTTGAGAGAAAAGCTTTCTCCAGGCAGATTTTAGCCCTGGATCATGGATCCACCCCATAGCTGTCTCTCAAGCGTCCAGCTTTCCCCCAGACCCGGTCGGCTAGGTCCCTTCTTCTGCCCTCACTCCT
>NW_010559316.1:310-6771 GCF_000687285.1 Phaethon lepturus | reverse complement strand
TCCTCTCCCCTGTGGCGCCTAGACCTGCCTCTCCCTGGCTAACTTTATCCATGCCAGGCAGGCGCCTTTGGAGGTACAGGAGCCTGCTCCAGAGCCGGGGCAGTCGCGGTTTCTGCTGTTTTCGTCTCCTCCCAGGTTTGGTGTACCCCACGGGCAGTTCCCGCCGAGCGCGTGCGACGCATCTGCCCTTACTCTGCCCGTGGCTAGAGGACCCCGCCGCCCCCGCTTTGTAACCCCAGCGGAGCTGCAGCGGCTGAGAGGGGCTTCCTTCCGGACGCATCTCGAGTCGTTAGAAGGCCTAGAACAAGGCTCCCTTACCCGGCACGGCACGTCTCAAACGGAAGCTCCCCCGTGCCTGCGCGCTCTCCTCGCTCCAAGCGCCCAGGTCTCGGGCTACGCTGCGCCTCGATGCCACGCGCTGCTACGGGGCTTGTTACCTCTGCCTTCGGAGTAGGAGGCTTCCCCGTCCACGCTCGCAGCGGGCTGGGCGTCGGCGTTAAGAGCCACGGCGACCTCGGCCGCCCTGCCTGCAGGCGCCCGCTCGGGTTTTGCTGAGCCCTGCCTGTCTCTCGCCCTGGCTCACGCGGGGAGATGCTGCTGGGAGCTGGCGCTGTGTGAAGCGGAAAAGCGCTTAATGCTTAGCAGCCAGTCTGAAGTAGCTTGGGAGCAGGCTGCCAGGGGCCCTCGAGCAAGGCAGTAATTAGAAAAGCTTCCACTTTGTTTACTTATTTATGTATTTAATTTTGAAATTTTAAGGAATTTATCGCCTTGGTAGCCAGAGCCCCCGTCCTGCAAGCGGCAGCAGCCAAACTCATTTCTGCAGACGGAGCTGCTTGCAGGATAGGTGTCTAAAAGCCACGCAAGTGGTTTATACTGTCTGCTGTAATGCCTCACTTCAGGGTTTCCAAATAACTGTGGTAGTGTTGTAATGCTCCTGAAGAGCTGCTCTCATGCTCAAAACCAACTGATGTAGATGAAAATCAGCTTTACTGTATCATCGTGCTCCTTTTTCCTTTGTGGCCCAGCCAAAAGGGACAAAGTTGGGCTGGAGAACGGATTGGTTTGAATAAAGTCAACAGGCTGGGGAGATGAACCGTGTGGCTGCATGCGCCAGCCCGGAGCTGCAGTTGTGTGTGTTACCAGGTCTAGGGAAGGGTTGACAACAGCAAGCAAGCAAAATTGCTTTAAACAGCCATAAAAACATTTCTGTTAGTGTTAAGTATTACAAACCCTTAGTCTCCCTTGTTTGTTTTTAAACAGTGCTGAAAATTTGAAGAAGTTTCAAATCTGGTTGAAGTCAGAGGCACCTCTACCCATCCTTAAGAGGGTGGTGGGCTTAGACCCTTAAGAGTTGGTGGGCTTCCTACTAATTTCAAAAGCAAGGTGGTTCTAGATTATATAAAAAATATTTGTGCCACGGTTTGTTACTGACAAGGAGAAATGTGTGTTTCAGTAGCCTGAGAGTGACTTGATTTTTCTCTTCCAATTAGTGTTGATGACACTTTGCAGATCACCAGTGAGGATTCTGGACTGGAGGCTTTTTTTTTTTTTTTTTTTTTTTTTCCTGTCTCTTCTCACTGATATGAGCAATGAAAGCTCCTGAGGACCAGTTTTCAAAAAGTGACAGTCAGTGCAGGCTTCCTGCGTTTTTGATGGCCAAACCAAAACCACCTGCAAGGGCTGGATTTTCTAAACTAGCATCCACACTCTGAAAACCAGATCTCTTTTTAAAATATCTTAAATGGGGCCTCTGGAAGCTGAAGAACTCAACCTCTGATGCGTTTTGAAGTCTCTGACTAAGGCGTATTTAGAGAGATAGGTAAGTTTACCCTTGTGGATGGCTGATGCAGCCCACTCGACTGTGGCAGTGAGCCTTAGAAGCTTTTCCTTCTTTCTTCTTGCGTTCTGTTGCGATATTCTGCTATTCCTACATGCGCACGCACACCGAGGAAGATTTGCCTGATTTCATCTAGGCAATAGGTGCAATTTTTAAGCCGTAGATGGTTTTAGTATATGGAAATATGTTAAGAACTGTCCTCATTCCCCAAATGCTGATGTAGTGCAGGTTGGATGTGTCTGTAGCTGTTTCCTCCCTTGTCCATGACACTGATCCATGTCATTTCAGCGGTACAGCTCTGTCACATAACCCAAACCTCATTTATTTAGCTGCTGTCCGTTCTGCTTTCTGCTGGCAACAAGGGGGTACGAGAAAGTAAGAGAACACTGCAGGAGAGGAAATGGCAGCGGATGCTCCCCTTCAGACATAAGTTCAGCAACGTTTCACGGGGATGCGTGCTGGGTAACAGGGAAGAAATACAGGCGTGGAGCCTGCCGTCTGCGTTGTGATGGATCGTATCCGGCTTTTTCCATGACTGCAGACCAACCGTGTTTGGGGAGATGGACCTTAGCGCAGGGTCGCCTCCAGGCCTCAGTCTCCCTGTCCTGTCTTCTCTCACTCTCATGCCTGTGCTTCACGAATTCCCCCCTCCTTCCACTGCCCTCTCGTCATCCTTGGCGGCAAGGATGTGGGATTCTCGGAAGCGGTCAATGCTTGCTTAATTCAGCTCTCATTCAAGCCAGCACAAGCAGAGTTTGTTCAGTTTTGAAAATCTCCTCCTCCAGATTCTTCTCTTTTTTGCCACTCTGCTGCTCTCTCCTGCCTGTTGTCCAGTCCTCCTCTGTCCTCGTCCAGCACGAAGCCGCAGCCTTCTGCGGTGTTGCAGCAGAGCGTGAAGGATGAGAAGGGGTTAGTGAAAAGTCAAAGCAGTATAACCGTGAGTTGCAAGTCACTCCGGCATTAAACAGTAATTTCTAATCTGCATTGCTTGATTTGTTAATTACCATTTAACTGCTGTGCTTTTCGTCTGAGTTCTAGTTTCTGTATTTCACCTTTCCCCAGAACAAGACAGGCTGCTCTGGGTGGAGCAGGGGACCGTGAATGCTGGGTTGTGCCAGAGACGTTCCTGGTTTTTTCGAGGCTCTTCCAGTTATCTCTTTTGTCAAGGGGTCTAGTTGGTGGGCAGGTGTCATTCCTCAATATACTGGAGTAAAAAAGGACTACCTTGATCATCTGACCTGACGCCTTCTGCTCCAGTGGTACTCTTTTACCTGAAGAAATCAACTAAATTCAGAAGGCTCTCCTCTGTCCAAGTGACGGCAAACCCTTGTATAAGCCGGGGATGCCTCTCGGAATCATCAGCTGACACGCGCTCCGTTTTATCTCAGTGTGAGAATACACCTTAGTAATGGGTGTTACAAGTAGCGACCAGCTGCGACGAGGAAGCCCAACAGGGATGCACTAACCGGGTAGGCCATTGTTATTGATGAGACTGGGACTTTTGTAATCTATTTTTAACCCAGTTCTGTCATACAGTTAGCTTGCAGGCATCTTAATCTTTTAAGCTTTAATTTCCCTGACAACAAGTAATTCAGACTGGAGTCGTCACTGACCTTTGGCTTTATGATTGCTTTTTTTCCTTCTCCTGGATTGTGGAGGAGTTCTGGGAGGGGAGAGTTGGAATGTTGGGGGTGTTTTTCTTCATTGGTCCGTGACCATCAGTGGAAAACATGTAAAACTGCGGAGAAGCGGTTTAAGGAGAACTTAATGCCAACTGTTGGGACTGTACACTGCTCTTGTAGTCCAGGGGACAATGGTTTTTTGTTCTGGCAACGTCTTCTAGTGACTATGGGCCTGCTCTTTCACGGATAGAAGTGTGTTGTAGACGTGAAAGCAAGAAAGGGCCGCAGTAGTAAGCCAGGCAAGGATCCAGCACTGAGACTTCCACTGAAGACGGCATTTGTCCTGGAAGTCAAGGCAGCAGTCCTGATGGGAACATAATGCTGCTGGCATGGCCACGTGTACGTGAAACCCCAAGTACCAAAAGAGCAGAGGGAGGATGCTGGCGGTGTCGTTCCTGCTGTCCTACAGAAAGCCGGGCAATCAGTAAGCACCCTAAGGTGCTGCAGGCAGGGCAGAAGGTTGTCGGCGGAGTTCCAGGGCAGAGAGGCATCAGTTAATGGAGAGATGCTGCCCGGGGGTCCTCCGAGTTGAGAGGCTGCAGCCTGTCTGTGTGCCTTAGCAAAGCCCTCGTGCACCCCAGAATAAAGAGGGTCCTCCCGGCCGCAGGGCCGGCAGCAGAAGTTACCTGCTGCCTCAGCTCCTTGCCTGCTGCTGTCTGGGCACGCAGCTGAACGGGCTCCTCTGCCTCTTGCATCCTTCTTGGTGTTTTGTCAGAGCCACCGAGGAGGACGCTCGCCCACTGTAAAAGCAAGCCGAGTGCTCCTTTTCCCTGGGGTTTTCCTGCCGGCATGTTTGGCGCTGGCAGACAGCAGAGCGACTCCGGGCGATAAGGCAAATTAGATTCCTTTCCCGCTCCCCCTGTAACACGAGTGGCGTTATTTGGGGAATCGGGGACTTGTGGATTTATAGCAAACTTGTAGCCGTTGTGCGAGCAAGCTTGGTTTGTGTTAACCACGAGTCTGTTAACCAGAAAACACCGAAGGTGACTTTGTCCTGCTCTCTCTGGGTGTCAAGCCTTGTCTCCACGATGCTGCCACAGAGCATCAACCTGTGCGTGGTGAATAAGCTCTGCCACAGGTACCTGTTACGCCATAACCCTTCTGGTCTCCTTCCGGAGAGCTCTGACGAGCTTTACAAGCATTTCGTCATTCCCGAAGCAACTTTATTTCCCAGAACTAGGCCAGCAGCATGCCTGAAATCAGCATTCCTACACGGGGCGCCAGTTGAGCAAAGCGGCTGATAAATGCTTAGCTTGAAGCAGGGCTGCTCACATCCCCTCTGTCCGGAGGGGCGTGCAAGCCTCGACTTCACGGGGTCGGGGGCCTGGCATCTGCACCTGGGTGGAACCAGAAACCGCACAGCGAGGTCACTGACAGTGGACCTGCTGGTGATTTGTATTTTCTTTTTAACTCGTAAGGTCCTTGTTGCTGTTGTGGTAGCAGCTAGCCGTCTCCGCCATGGATTAAAACTCCACGGTGCTGTGCGTTACGCGAATACAGAGCCACAACATCGCTCTGGAGCCGGAAAGCTGGTGATAAGAGCGTGCGAGCGTACGACAGGAGGCAATGGGAGGGACCGAGCGGGCAGACGGGAGAGCACAAGGAAACCGTGACGGAGCGGCAATGCGCATGCAGCAAGCCAGCTGCTTAACACATAACCAGTGATTTATGGGCTGTGTGTTAGGAGGAAGGGTTTGGCATCGGTGACGTGGGAAGCTTTCTAGGAAGCTCCTCTCAGGCCCAGGGCCGTGACGGTACTGATAGAATTGGGAGGGTGTGATGGGGACTGCTGTAATGGGTGCCAGGATTGCTGGGTGGATGGTGGAGGATCCAGGACTGATCTGGCCATTATAGAAGTTGCTGTGATTTTTTTATATTAGCATTTTGAAACCTTCTTCACAGAGCAACATTCAACAGTAGGGTACAAACAGGAGAGGCAATCAGAAGAGTTGAAAATGGGTTCCTGTCAGCATCACAACAAGTCTAGCTCCTAATCACCACTAAACACCGTCACTGTTCGAGGTCAACTTTTCTCTGTTAAAATTCACACATGGATCAATACTGTGGACTCACCCTTGGTAGGAGTTTTTCTTAAATCGTTTGTAGCATAAAAGCAAGGGAAATCACAAAACCCGTTTTATGTCTGACAGGGACTGGCCAGGCTGAGGAGACTGGGAAACGCTTACCCCGTGCCTGCCTTCCTGTACATGTCTACAGCTGTCCTTGAATTCTGCTGCGAATCCTGCACGGAATCGCCTGCGGTCCAGGAGATGGCTGCAAATGCAGGTCTTCAGGGTTCTGTTGCCTTGGCTCCGCGGGACGCTGAGCTAAAAAGGCACGCCGATCTGAATAACTCTGGATGATTATGAGTACCAGTTGAGCAGGGAAATATTTTTGGCTTTGTCCTGAGGTTTGGAGAGTGTCCGCTGTTTCCATTCTGAGAGTGTCACGGAGACGGATTGCTGCCGCAGTAATGAAAATATCAAGAGCTGCTTAAAAAAGCAAATATTCTTGGGGAAATAATGAGAATAAATTGGGTTGGTCCACAATGTACGAACTGGGAGCTGGAGCGGCGGTTGAACTCAGCCGAGAATGGCTAACCAGGGGTAAAATTAGGGGGCTGGTAATTGGGAGGAAGCTTTCCTCCCAGTGAGTCCATTAGATCAGGGCCGCTCGGCAATTACTGCCTTAGACAGACATGTATTTTAAGGCCTGGACTTTTTTTAGCCTGACCCGTGCTCGTATTTTACATTTCACTTAAATTCAGCTGGGAGGGGTGTTTAGCATTGGTCAAAGCCCTGAGCAAGCCCGAATGCAACACAGCGGGACTCTGGCGTCCTGGCCAGGAGGTACTCAGTAAAGATCGTGGGCAGGAGACTGAGCTGGGTACGCGTAGTGTCCTGCGATGCTGGGACGGCCGGGACCCCCGCACGCCAACCGCA
>NW_010559316.1:0-292 GCF_000687285.1 Phaethon lepturus | reverse complement strand
CAGGCAGCCTCACCGGGGGTACAGAAGGGAGCGTCTGCTCCCTGGCAGGCGGTCCAGGACATCCTCTGGTGCTGCTGGTCCCGGCCTTCAGCTGATGTCGACTGCCTGCCGGCTCTCCGGTAAGGCTGCCCGGGCGGCAGTGGCTTTCTGTGCGGGGGTCTGTCTAAAATTCCGGCTGTTGCAGAGCGGCGCGGCGTGCTAGGAGGGGACGCGGGATCAGGGACTCCCGCCGCGCTGTGGTGAGGTGGCTCCTCGGGCGCGTGCCTGGCGGGTTGGCGGCCAGCCTCGCCTG
>NW_010559315.1:0-3284 GCF_000687285.1 Phaethon lepturus | reverse complement strand
AGTTTCTCACAGAAGCCGCCCCTGCAGCCCCTTCCACTACCAAAACCTGGCCAGGCAAACACAATACAGGCCTTTCATGCTGTTCCTGTTTATGTGAGCGTTACGTGTGGTAATGGGCTGCTGGTAAAGGCACTGCTCTCTGTGCCGAGCTGTGTCTGGCTGTGTCTGTACTCCGTGTGTGTGTGTCTGCTGGAAATATGTTCTCACCTCCAGTGATAACCGAGCTGGGGGCTGCAGAGCTTCACAGCTCTTGTGCTGGGGCGGGAGGAATGCCTTATCCTATAGCCCACTGGATGTGGCTGCCTCTAACACCCTTCTCTTCTGTTGTGTCTCTCTCTTGAACCGCCTCCATGTTATTTTCTCTTCCAGGTTAGAATTGTCATCCTGACAGTTAGATACTACATCCAAATTCCACTATTAATTTTTCTTTTTCTATCTTTTTAATCAGTGGCTTTTATGCCATCAGCTTCCTTTAGTTTAAAGAATTCTTGTTCCTTCTGCAGTTCCCTCTGTTCTTTCAACAATCATCAGCAACAGCCAGAAACCTCTTGACATTGTTTATACAGACTAAAGGAGCCAGTGTTTCTTAGCCTGACCACATGGTCTCGGTCCCTCTGAGCTGTTGAGTAGTCCTTCTTGGTTTGAATCCCTCTTCTCTGACCATGCCTGGCTGGTTGTGCTGGTCTCACCACCAAGGAGGCAGCAGGAGCTCAGGCAGCCCCAGGACCCCTCAGTGCCTGAAGGCACACAATGCTCCACAGGAATCTCAGCAGGTTCTTGCATAATGTCATCTCCTCTTCTTTATTGCTACTGGAAAGTATTTTTCTGGTATCCCCTGAGCTTGGCTTGATTTTTTTCTAATTGATGATTGTCCTGAATGCATCCAAGCCTCTCTCCCTTTTTGCTCCCATCTGCTGAGCCTCCCAGGCTGCAGCATGAGCTCTGTGCTTAGCTTGACTGTGTGCTTTGTTCTATGAAATGTTATTCTGTTCCTCTCCCTGCTCTCACTAGGCATCTAGTTCTCCTTGGATGATGTCTCAATCCTTCTCTGTATTGACAATGTCCCTAAAGATTTTGCCTCCAAATCTTTTCTTGACAAACACCTAACCTTTTTGTTCCCAGGCTTCAAATATATTAACTAAGACAAAATCTTCAACTTAACTGATGAACATGGTTATGGACTCCTGCCCTACTCCCATCATAGTCTTTTATCCCCCAGAACCTTCCTTATCCGCTACTCACATTTTCTCTACCAATACCACAGTGTAATAGTCCATGAGACCCTTTGCTGTGAATAGACAAATTATTCTGATCACAGATCTAAGCTCAGGGAAATCAGTTGTTTTATTTAAGGAAGACAATTAATTACTATGGCAAAGCACTCTTTGGTCAACTATCTATGCAGTGTGACCCATTTCCTGTTGCCTTTTGTCTTTACTGGTTCTTATAATGTGCCCAAAGCCCTGCCTGACACTGAATGGGGGTGACCCATTATAAACCAAGCTGATTTGCACTGTCTTGGACTATCTGGACCAAGAGCATCAATGAGGCCAAGCTTTTAAATCACTTTATTTCATTAACAAACAGTAAGTGTCAGCCCCAAAATGCCAACCCTTCCCCATCTCAGGTCAGAAGAGACCTTATTTCGTGGGCAGCAATTGCGACCCAGCAATTTCTTGTAGGCCTTTGACCTCTTCCAGAAAATTTATCAAAACTGAGTGAGAGGATTTAGTACTTTGAATGGAACCATGGCTTGGCCTAAAGGGCATCTGTGGAGGAACGAGATGGTCAACACTTAACCCTTCCCTCTGCTGCATTTTCTGTGCTCAAGTCAAGTTTCTCTGCCTTTCCTCTGTGCTCCTCTATTTCAAAAAGTTTTCCAGCCCTTTGAAGAGGACATGGCCTCTTATTTCCCATGCAAATGCAAAACACCCACAAGTGGTGGAAGCCTGTGTTGGCTGAGGCCTCTAATCTTGATTTGCAATATTAATAATAGGTCCAAACATGAGCTAACACAAAGAAGCTGCCAATTATTTCAGACAACAGCTGATCAAAGCCAAGAAACTCCTGATATACATTAAATGACCCTTTGATTGTCCATTCCCTGGAAACCCTCAGCCCACACAGACCAGGAGATGACAATTTGCCTTTTCATTTAATTATTTCCCTTGAACAGAAACTCCCCTGCTCTTCTCTTGTTTCCTGCAAAATTTGACTCTTTCTTTCTCTACTGCTTTCAAATAATTCCCAACATTAGCATAACTTTCTTCGGTCATTGCACTACCTCTGGAGAGGTCATTTGTCAAAGTGCTGCCACAAAGTCCCGTTTTTTAATTTTGAATTTCCATGGCTTTGTAGTGACATTTTCCATTAGACAAAAGGAAAAAAAAAGCCTCCATCCTGCTGTATACTGCATAAGCACAGCTATGTGCTAGACACAGCAGCAGGTTGCTTTGCAAAACCTGCTGGACACATGGAGAAATGTGGCCATGCTGGGTACCACCACTGGTGCCCAACAAATTGGGGAAGCCAAAACATGGTCAGATTAAGGCATTTATGCAAAAGTAGTGCAGGGAAACCTGTGACAAAGCTAGAAACTGAGTCTCCATCTCAGGAGTCTCTGCTCAGTGTCTGCTCCATAGTAAAATTCATGTTCTCTCCTGCGGTGCTACCCCCAAACAGGAACCCAGGCTCATTTTTCATGTCTGTGCCCTGAGCTCTGTGGTTTTAATGCCTGTCCTGATCTCTGCAGGAAGGCAGGAACTTGCTGAGTTTAGAATTAAATAGTTCATTTGCAGCTGGTTACTCACAGAAGGCCAAAATGAGCCAATCCCATAGGATCAGGTGAGAAACATACTTCTGCTTTGTTTTTCCTTTGCTGAACCTGGACTTTATTACCAATCTCCTTGGTCAAAAAATTCAGTTTCATGTCATAAATAAAAAAAAAAAAAACAAACCAAACCAAACAAACAAAAAAATCAACAAAAAAACCACCAAACAAAACCCAACAAAAGCCATTGCAGATGTGCAGATCAGAAAATGCTATTGCACCTAATTGCTGCATCTTGCTTAATTCCCATTCTCTTTCTGTAGTCCACTGAACACATTTCTCACATAAATCTTAACTGCTTTTTGAGTCCCATTGTCAAGTCAGTTTGTCATCAAAAATGTGGTATATTTAACCTGTCCCAATGCATTTTAATCACTTTATACATCTATGATGGTTTACCTGTCTGTTTATCAAGCAGTAGGTAAGTATCACAGAATCACAGAATCACAGAAAC